>NC_140167.1:82701028-82718528 GCF_963971535.1 Notolepis coatsorum
TTATTAGTAAATTAACTCCTAATGAATGTACCCTTAGTGCAAAGTGTTGCCTATGAATCAACATAAAGGTCAACTAAGAGAAAAACTACTGCTCTGTTCCCAGTTGTTTACTGTCAGACTACTTCCCTCCCTGGACACCCATTCAATTCAAATTCTCTCTCTCTCTCTCTCTCTCTCTCTCTCTCTCTCTCTCTCTCTCTCTCTCTCTCTCTCTCTCTCTCTCTCTCTCTCTCTCTCTCTCTCTCTCTCTCTCTCTCTCTCTCTCTCTCTCTCTCTCTCTCTCTCCTCTCTCTCTCTCTCTCTCTCTCTCTCTCTCCCCCAGACAGGAAGTGCCCTCGGGATAGTTAGCTGTCTCTTTCTCAGATCCCAGTCTCCACATGGAAATGACTCTTCCCTGAGGAAAGAGCGAGGGAGTGAGAGAGAGAGAGAGAGAGAGAGACAGCAAGAGAGATAGAGAGAGAGATGGGGGAGAGAGACAGAGAGAGATAAAGAGATAGAGAGGGGGGAGAGAGAGGAGGAGGAGAGACAAACAGAGAGAGAGCGCGAGAGAGAGAGAGAGAGAGAGAGAGAGAGAGAGAGAGAGAGAGAGAGAGCAGGCCCAATGTCTTCAAATAAAAAAAAGATTATGAACACTGGAGAGAGAAGGAGGCAGAGGAGGGGGGGGGGTTGCGGCGAGAGAGAGAACAAAGGTTGGGCAGAGAGGGGGAAAGAGAGAAGGAGAGAGCTATGAGCAAGAGAGGGTAAGAAGGAGGGGGGAAGAGAGAGAGAGATAGGGGAGGGGTGGGGCAGAGGGAAGAAGATTTTCTTTAGCTAAATGGACTGTATTTATACGTTTATACAAAGCGCTTGACAACTTATGCTTCACATTCACCCGTTCACTCACACGTTCACTTACACGTTCACATTCACCCGTGCTATCACCCGTTCACTCACCTGTTAACTCACCCGTTCACTCACACGTTCACTCACCCGTTAACTCACATGTTCACTCACCTATTAACTCACACGTTAACTCACACGTTCACTCACCTGTTAACTCACACGTTCACTCACCTGTTAACTCACACGTTAACTCACACGTTCACTCACCTGTTAACTCACACGTTCACTCACCTGTTAACTCACACGTTAACTCACCAATTCACTCACCCGTTAACTCACCTATTAACTCACACGTTAACTCACCAATTCACTCACCCGTTAACTCACCTATTAACTCACGCGTTAACTCACCTATTAACTCACACGTTAACTCACACGTTAACTCACCCATTAACTCACACGTTAACTCACCCATTAACTCACACGTTAACTCACACGTTCACTCACCTGTTAACTCACCCGTTAACTCACACGTTAACTCACCCATTAACTCACACGTTAACTCACCCGTTAACTCACCTATTAACTCACACGTTAACTCACCTATTAACTCACACGTTAACTCACCCATTAACTCACACGTTAACTCACCCATTAACTCACACGTTAACTCACATGTTCACTCACCTGTTAACTCACCCGTTAACTCACACGTTAACTCACCCATTAACTCACACGTTAACTCACCCATTAACTCACACGTTAACTCACACGTTCACTCACCTGTTAACTCACCCGTTAACTCACACGTTAACTCACCCATTAACTCACACGTTAACTCACACGTTAACTCACCTATTAACTCACACGTTCACTCACATGTTAACTCACACGTTCACTCACCTGTTAACTCACCCGTTAACTCACACGTTAACTCACCCATTAACTCACACGTTAACTCACACGTTAACTCACCTATTAACTCACACGTTCACTCACACGTTCACTCACCCGTTAACTCACACGTTCACTCCCCCGTTAACTCACACGTTCACTCACCTATTAACTCACACATTCACTCACCTGTTAACTCACCTGTTAACTCACACGTTCACTCACCTATTAACTCACACGTTCACTCACCCGTTAACTCACCCGTTAACTCACACGTTCACTCCCCCGTTAACTCACCCGTTCACTCACACGTTCACTCACACGTTCACTCACCCGTTCACTCACACGTTCACTCACCCGTTAACTCACACGTTCACTCACACGTTCACTCACACGTTCATTCACCCGTTCAGGGTGGGGGGGAGAGAGAGAGAGAGAGAGAGAGAGAGAGAGAGAGAGAGAGAGAGAGAGAGAGAGAGAGAGGGGGGGGGGGGGGAGAGAGGGAGAGAGAGAGAGAGCGATAGGGAACTGATTTCTTCTGATTTCTCAGTTTGACTGTTTTGCTTTGTTTTGTTTGTTTTAACACTGGCTTTGGCAATGTAAACATATGTTTCCCATGTCAATAAAGCCCCTTTAATTGCGCGTAAAAAAAAATATAGTGGTGTTAACAGAATTGTGCGTTAACGCGTTAATGGCGTGTTAACTTTGACAGCCTTAGAAGTTAGAAAAGCATAATGTATACAGCTGTGATATTAAGCCAGCAAAGCATAGCGTACCTATACATCTGTGATATGAAGCTAGCAAAGCATAGTGGTACTATACAGTGATATGAAGCTAGCAAAGTGTAGCGGTACATATACAGCTGTGATATGAAGCTAGCAAAGTGTAGCGGTACATATACAGCTGTGATATGAAGCTAGCAAAGTGTAGCGGTACATATACAGCTGTGATATGAAGCTAGCAAAGTGTAGCGGCAGGGCCGCCTCAGGGGGTGTGCGAGCAGTGCGGTCGCACAGGGCCTCGCGGGAATGGGGGCCTCGCAAAAAAATTTTTTTTTTTTTTTTTTTTTCTTTTTTTTTGCGAGGCCCTTTTTCATCACAGACCTAAAATCTAGTTTTGCTTATATGCTTATATATTTCACATTAGACACGTTTGTAGAATGTGTCTGACTTGTTCCTGCCTCTGCGGCTCTGCAGACTGCAGTTTTCCGGTTTCTGCGGCTTTGCTGCTCTACAGATTTTAGGATAGTGTTTCCGGTCTCTTATCCCGTCCGCCGTAATAGAAGAAGAAGAAGAAGAAGACACACGACACGAGGTAGAGGGATGATCTAATTCAGCGCGGAGGATGTCTTTTCAAAAGCAGCATGGATCAGAAGAAATTACACTGTGGGCCAAGAAAGTCTCCTTCCAACTTTACCATTGGCGCCGCATTGATACTGCGTTATGGTGAGTCAACCTATGATTATATTCCCGCCGTGGACCTATCTCTCTTTCTCTCTCTCTGGAGCCAAACTGGTCGACTAGCTAGCTAACGGTGTGTGCCTGGTGAGAGCACCTGGCTGTATGTAGCCGCATAGCTTGCTTCTGCGTTAGCTAATGGTTAGCACAAGCATCAAATGAACGTTCCCAGCTGAAGCTAAACAGCTAACTGGCTAACAGTTAGCTCAATCAGCTGTTAGCTAATTAGCTGTTAGCTTGTGCTAACCATTAGCTAACGCAGAAGCAAGCTATGCGGCTACATACAGCCAGGTGCCTGATTGAGCTAACTGTTAGCCAGTTAGCTGTTTAGCGTCAGCTGGGAACGTTCGTTTGATGCTATCAGTTAGCCTTGAGAATAGCAGGGGGTTCGACATCATCTTTGACAGAAGATGTAGTCGGGCCTGCACCATGACAAGGCTCTGGCCATAGCTTATTTATCCCGACAGCGAGAGGCCTTTCGTCAACGTGGAGACCTGTGTTGCGGCCTTTCGTCCTGCGTTCCTTTTGTGCAGGTAAGATTAATGAAAATGTCATGACATTACCCCACTCTTCCTTCCTTCCCCTCCCGAATGTTTTGTTAATAACGATGTTTTTTTCCAGGCAAAACATATGCTACTTCACAACATTTGGAGATACGACATGTGCTGTGTGTGAATGTCTTGGTCGTTTGTGTAGCTTGGGTGGCGTTGGGCCGTTGGCCAAAGCTGTGTGTGGCCTGGTGTCACAGTACCTGGCTAGCCTATTTAGCTGATGTCGGCCATTGGCTCCTTGCTGCTTTGGTTTCTCTGGTATAGACCCTCTTCTTGTTGGATTTAAGTGTTGATCTTTGTCCTTTTGGATCTCTCATACATGCTCTAGTCTCTCTCTAACACACACACACATGACAAACACACATGTTCTCTCTCTCTCTCTCTCTCTTTCTAACACACACAGTCTGCCTATGGCGGCCTTTCTCGATGGCTAGGCTGTGCTCAAGGATCTTCAGTCACAGTGCTCAGGTATTCTGCCACTGTATACTCTCTGTTTAGGGCCAAATAGCATTTCAATTTCTTTCCAATGTGTCTCTCTCTCTCTCTCTCGCTCTCTCTCTCTCTCTCTCTCTCTCTCTCTCTCTCTCTCTCTCTCTCTCTCTCTCTTGGATTTAAGTGTTGATCTTTGTCCTATATATTTTTTTATTTGTATTTTTTTTTATACAGTCAACATATTCTTAAATAATAGCGCTGCCCGAGGCGGGGCATGATACAGTCAACATATAGCAAAAGAGAGAGCGAGAGAGAGCTCCCGTTCTACAGTCAATATACAGTGTACAGAGAGAGAGAGAGAGAGAGAGAGACACATTGGAAAGAAATTGAAATGCTATTTGGCCCTAAACAGAGAGTACACAGTGGCAGAATACCTGAGCACTGTGACTGAAGATCCTTGAGCACAGCCTAGCCATCGAGAAAGGCCGCCATAGGCAGACTGTGTGTGTTAGAAAGAGAGAGAGAGAGAGAGAGAACATGTGTGTTTGTCATGTGTGTGTGTGTTAGAGAGAGACTAGAGCATGTATGAGAGATCCAAAAGGACAAAGATCAACACTTAAATCCAACAAGACGAGGGTCTATACCAGAGAAACCAAAGCAGCAAGGAGCCAATGGCCGACATCTGTGATATGAAGTTAGCAAAGTTTAGCAGTAGCCTACATATACAGCTGTATGAAGCTAGCAAATTGTATCTATCTATCTTCAGACTCACGCTCTCTCTCTCCCTCCTCCTCTCTCTGCACATGTACATCTTTGTTTATGTTCATTAATTAACTCATTGCTTTCCATAGCGCCTTTCTGGTCCAATGCGCACATCAATATCCTTGACGAGAAGCAATAAATGTGTTTGGTGTGACCAGGAGATTCATATAGTGTGGCCATTATACCAAGAGGTGAATTCACTCCTTGGCAATGTGATGTGTATTTTAAGGGAGAGAGTGAGTTTAACTCGTAGTACCATTACGCGCCACAGTCACTTCACACCACTTGGAGTCCATCGTGACTGCGCCTCGCGATACCATCTGTTACACTTATTCAGGATACACAGTTTATATTAATAATAATACACTTTATTTGTATAGCACTTTTCATACAGAAGTTGCAGTTCAAAGTGCTTCACAACAGTAAAAAATACAGGCATAAGCGAGCATAAAAAAAAGATAGAGAGGTAGCAAACTAAAGGTAAATCACAGTGTTTCACATTAGGATATAGCATCCCAATAGGCCTTTCTGTTTACAGTTTCATTCAGTAATACAAATAATAAAAATAGAATAGACAGAGTAAAAACAAAGTGCGGTTGGATTCAGTTTAAAAATAGGCAAAAAATTATAAAATAGAACGGACATACAACAGGGTATTTAACATACAACAGAGCAGTGCATCAGTAAGAAGTAAAAAGTGTGATAAAATAGTTAAATTTTGAATTACAACAGAGCAGTGCTCTTAAAATTACAGTGCATAGAACCGACACATGAATTTGATAGGAAGTGTAGGTAGGGTAAGAATAGTGCAGGTAAAGTACAATTTGTGTCAGGATATCCCTGATGTTTCATTTAAATGCCTGAGCAATTTTTCTTTATTTTCCCTTTTCAACATGAAACAAGACAACACAATACAGTAACAATACTAATAAACAAGACATCACAGGACAATAACAGTAATAATAATAATAATAATAATAATAATAATAATAATAATAATAACGACAATGACAAGACCATCAGTTAAATCAGAATAATGAAAAATAAAAGTCATGTATAAATTAAATATATAAATGAATAAGAATATATATATATTAGAGCTGGGCCGTTAACGGCGTTAACGTGCTGCGTTAACGCTATACTAATATCGCGCGATAATATAATTAACGCATTAATCAAAAACATTTTTTTTTTTTTTTTTTTTTTTTTTTTTACCTTTATTTACCCATGGTAGGTTCGCTGAGCACAGATGCTCTTTTTCAGGAACGCCCTGCTTCACATTCACACAGTTCCATTCACACCTGGGAGCTGCCCAGTACAACCACAGTTGACACCATTGGCCACTGAGCAACTCCACAGTTGATTCAAGCCATGTCACATTTCAAGTTTGAAATGATTCTTTCTGTTTTGCTCCTGAGAGTGCTAGATACTGTACTGTACTGGTAATATTATTTATTTGTGTTAACTTCTGAATAAAACAACTTATTAAACACAAGTACATCTTATTGAACATTATTTTGATATTTCATTACCAATTATCATAGCAAAACAGCTTTTTCAAACAGTCTGTAATGCATTTTGGAAACGGGAGATGGGCTCATGGTGTAATGGGCCACCTGGCCTGAGAAACATAAGGAGGAAAGAAAAAGTAAGGACTTACTTCTGGTCATTATTTGGGTAGAACACACATATTTTGAATGCCTTCGGCAGTTTTTTTTTTTTTTTTTTGAGCCATTTTAATCTAGATTAATCTAGATTAAATCCAGGATTGCAGATAGATTAATCTAGATTAAAAAAATTAATCTATGCCCACCTCTAATATATATATACCTATATATATGTACCATAAGGCGAGATTGCCTGAGCACCCATCATCTCCAGTATCGACAACCAAGGTCCCCACCCCGTGAGGACCCCAAATCCGGCGCCCCAGCAAACCAGAGCATCATGCCTCTTTAACACTCCAACTCACCAAGACCTCGAATCAGGGGCCCCCACCAGTCCGAGACCGCCTTTTCTTTTCTTATATTTTTATATTCAGAGTTAATGATATTGTTTACACTGTTTATTTTTTTCTCATACTTATTTTTATAGATTTGGTATTATTATCATTATAATTTTTTTCTCAACTTCTTTTTATTTGAATAACAGGTGTACAGCAGATACATGTCCCACAGCACACGGCAATTATCTCACTCTCTGGTCCTTTCCCCCACCTGCGGCCAACAAAACTAAATAAAGACAGGACAATAATAAAATTAAAAATAAACAATACTAAATAATAACAACAATGACAACAACAACATCATTGTTATACAACAGACATGCCTCTTACGCGTCTGTTGTACAACTTCTTCCACTAGGGAAACCCACCTCCAAAAAATACACAACCGGGTATAGACACTCCAAGACCCCCGGTCCCCACCCCTCCCCCGACCAAACAGCAAAACCACCAATCGACACGGCCAGCGGCAGCATGCGGATGTATTCATATACCGCCATTAGCCGTATCAATCAACAGCCCCCCTGCTCAATCGAGAAAACAGCGGAGACCAAAGGTCCCGGAACATCCACCCTCGACCACGCTCCTCCAAGGTCATTCTCTCCAATGGAAGAAGCTGGGATATCTGATCTTGAAACATCTCAAAAGTGGGCGAAGAGTAATTTTTCCAAAACAGGAGAATACATTTATTGGCAAAGTATGTTATAACAATCAGCAATCTATATTTTTTTGGATCCATCTGGATCTCAGGTAATTCATTTAGTAAGTAGGCACATGGAGACAAGTCAAATTCCGTTTCTAATACAGATTTAGTAAATTAATGAATACAATTCCAGAATCGTTTTAGTTTATCACAGTGCCAAAACATGTGTAGAAATGTTCCTTCGTTAGTTTTACATCTAGGACAGTTTATTGAATTATCTCTAGACATTTTATGCATTTTTATTGGAGTTAGATACAATTTATGGATACATTTAAAATTAGCTTCTTTGATTTTGTTACTTGTAAATGGAAAGTGTATTCTATCACAAATATTTAGCCATGTATTTTCTTCAAATTTCATGGTTAGGTCTGTCTCCCAGATCCTCAACAAAGGCAAAAAAGATGAGTGACATTCTTTGGAGAAGATGTCATACAATTCACTAATTTTACCTTTAATTGTGGTCGATGACATTAGTATTTCTTCTATTTCATGTAATTCTAGTCTTAGTTTATTTTCTCTTCTCAGTATATGTATAATGTTTCGCATTTGTAAATATTTAAAGAAATCAGTATTTGGGATGGCATATTCTGTTCTTAAATCCATAAATGATTTGAACTGCATATTTGTGTGAAACAGGTCTTTGAATTGACTTATCCCCAACTGAGCCCATTTGAGTATATTAATTGATCTTAGATGTTTATCTAGATCAGGATTGTGATAGATAGGAGAGAATCTGGAGGTACAATTGGTGATACCAAGTTTTATTTTAGCAGTCCTTCCAAGCACATAGTGTGTTAAAAACAGTGAAACAATTACCTATGTTTCTTATCTTTTTAAATTGTTTTATAAATATGAGAGAGTCCAATGGTAACGGGTCAACAAATTTAGCTTCTAGCTGAAACCACTGTGAGTCTCATCTTCCCAACGACCATGACAGTACATTTCTTAATTGGGCTGACCAAAAATAATGTTGGAGATTGGGGAGACCGAGACCTCCCATGGATTCTGGCTTCATAAGTGTCAATAACTTTATCCTAGGCATTTTGTTGCACCAAATACATTTTGAGATGGGTCTATTCATAGATTTGAAAAATTCTGTAGATAAGTAACATGGTAACATTTGAAAAAGGAAATTTAGTCTTGGAAGGACGTTCATTCTTATTACATTTATTCTTCCCAGCAGAGATAATGGGAGCGTGGACCATTTACACAAATCAGTTTTTATCTTTTCTATAAGAGGACAATAGTTTTCCCTGTACAGGTTCTCTAGTTGCAGTGTAATGTTTATTCCCAAATATTTAAACCCTTCTGGAGACCAATTAAAAGGATATGTTTTATACATTGTTTCTGTTGGGGTCGTATGCCGGAGACAAGCATTTGATTTATTAAAGTTTAAGTATTTTCCAAATTGTTCTATTTCGTTATATAAGTGTGATAAGGACTGTTCTGGGTCTTTTATGTATAAAATAATGTCATCTGCGTATAAGGATATTTTATGTTCCTCATGATTCATTTTCAGTCCTTTAATGTTAATATTGTCTCGTACACATGACGCCAACAATTCAATCACCATCGTGAAGAGTGAACTCGACAGTGGGCATCCTTGTCTTGTCCCTCTCGTTAGTGCAAAAAAATCAGAGGGAGCTCCATTGGTAATGACAGCTGCTTTAGGATTTTTATAGATTGCTTTAATCCAAGCGATAAAGTTCGGTCCCATATTAAGCTTGTCAAGTATAGAAAAAAGAAAGTTCCATTCAACCCTATCGAAGGCCTTCTCTGCGTCCAGTGATAGGAGCAGAGAAGGGCTCCGACTGGTATCTCAATGATTTATTACATTCAAAAGTCTCCTTATATTGTCAGCAGAATATCTCCCTTTTATGAAACCTGATTGGTCTGGATTAATCAATTTAGGCAAAATATCTTCTAGTCTTTTTGCTAATAATTTGGTTATAATCTTGTAATCATGATCTAAAAGACTAATAGGTCTATATGATGAACAATTTAAAGGATCTTTGCCACTTTTGTGCAATACTGTGATATGTGCTAGGTTCATTGATTGAGGGAGTATTCTGTTGTGACAGAAATTATACATCATTGCCATAAAAATGGGATGAAGTTCAGTCCAAATTCTTTATAAAATTCAGCAGAAAAACCATCTGGTCCTGGGCTTTTATTTATGGGCATTAACTTAATTGTGGCCAGAACCTCTTATTTTGTAAATGATGAGTTAAAGTATTGCTGGTCTAATTCAGACAATTTTGAATTTTTTTTATTTTGTAAGTACTGGTCCAGTTGTTCTTGTGAATGAGAACTTTGAGATTTGTAAAGTGTTTTGTAGAATTCAAAGAAAGCTTGATTAATCTCTTTAGGTTGATATGTTATATTATCATTGAGATTAATTGTTTTAATAGTTCTTTCAGTTTGTTCTTTCTTTAATTGATGGGCCAGTAATTTACTTGGTTTATTGCCAAATTCGTAATGCTTTTGTCTAACGTAATTCATTTTTGTTGTAATTTCATTTGAGATATTAAGGTTTAATTTGGCCCTGGCCACAATTAATTGTCTCCAATTGTCCTCTGTAGACGCTGTCTTATGAAGTGCTTCACATCTTATTACTTCTCTCTCAAGTTCTTGTGCTTGTGCTCTTTTTACTCGCTTTTTAAATGAACGATATGAAATTATTAGTCCTCTTAAAGTGGCTTTTGCAGCCTCCCAGATAATGTTAGGGTCAATGAGGGGGTCATTATTTTCCTTTATGTAGTTTGTAATCCATGTTCGCATTTTTAATTTAAATTCTTCATCTTGGAGTAATGAATTATCAAATTTCCATTGTTTGGTGAACGAGTTGTTCCTATTAAACTGAATAGTCAGGCATATTCTGGCATGATCTGATAAAATGATTGGGCTAATTTCACATTCCTTTATCATGTATATATATTTTGAGTAAACAAAGGCATAGTCTATTCTACTATATGAGTTATGTGCATTTGAGAAGAAGCTGTAGTCTTTAATGCCTGGATGTAATTCACGCCAGACATCAATTAGGCCACTTTCTGCACATAACCCTTGAAGAACTTTTGAGGATTTGGAGCTATGGTTAGTTTGACTAGATTTATCCAATGCTGTAATTGTCAGGTTAAAATCTCCCGCCATCACTCCAAAACCTTTACAGTTTTCATTGAACAGCAATACCATGTCAGACATAAATGTGGGTTTGTATGCATTGGGGGCATAAATGTTCAAAAAAGTAATGGATGTTCCCCAAATGCAGCCTGAAACCAAGACAAACCGTCCGTTTGGGTCTGTAATTGTTTTTTCTACTGTAAATGGTATTGTTTTGTTAATCAAAATAGCCGTTCCTCTGCTATGACTTTTATATGATGAGAAATAGACCTGACCTACCCATTCTCTTTTTAACTTTGCGTGTTCAGTGTCTGACAAATATGTTTCTTGTAAAAAAGCCACATCTACTCTGTTTTTTTTTAGAAGGGATAAATTAGTTTTCCTTTTAATAGGATTTCCCAAGCCTTTAATGTTCCACGAATTTATTATTATATCTGACATGGTAGTCGGTGCAATCTTTGAGGATTATCTGTGACTGTATACATTTGCCTCAAAAATATTGTTGTTGCTTTTATTAATAAACATAACCAAAAAACTAAAACATAGAACACAAAACATACATAGAATACACATACATAGAATAAAAAACATACATGAAATACATCAACCCACCCCAGCCATGGTTTTCTGAACCACGACATTTATCCCCTTACTCCTAGTAGGCCATAGAGAGACAATAATGGAAAAAACAAAATAACTGAAAAAGAATTAAATCTTTCTTATATTGGCCCCTGGAGCTCTTGTCTTCAGTGTAATCATTTCCCTTTTATTTATTTGTATTTCTCTTTACACCCCCTCCTCTCTTCACTTCCCCCCATGTTGTTAAATATTAGTTGGTCACCTGATATTACTGAATGGGGAGGGGTGTTTCTTATTAGGCAGACTTTTTTTCTTCTTTTTTTATTTTTATTATACTGCTGAGAGTTCTCCTCTCCACATACTTTTTAACATTCAGTCATTGTGACCTTCAAATGTTTGAGAGAGAAAATAATATCAGTGCAAAACAAATACATATTAAATTCGTGCCATTCCTTGAACCCCCCTCCCTTCCTTTAGTCATGGTATCGTCCGTATGACGTCACACGTTGTTGCAGGAAGTACCGCTGCCAGTAAATACACGTTGAAAAGAAAAAAAGAAAACAACCAATCGCGACTGTATTGGCAAATCAATACCCCTTCTTCTGGGGTTTCAAAACCAAATGATTTGTCCGTATTATGACAGTCATAATGAGGGGGTGCAAACAAACAAAAAACAAACAAAAAAAACGTAAATGTCATCTTCTTACCTCCACCATGGGTAACGGTTTACAAGGCAAACCTCAGTCCAGCTCGTCGGCGAATGATTCTGCCTCTTTTGGATCGTCAAACAGGACAATTTAGTTTTTATGGAGGATTCGAACCCGGTGAGGGTATGCAAATCCTCGAAACATGCCCTTTTCGATGAATATCTTGGTCATCCGGTCGAGTTCTCTGCGTCTTCGACGCACCTCTGCGGGCAGGTCCTGGCGAATGGTGAGTTTGGCTTCTCCCTCGGCGATTGTAGACTTCTTTGCTGCTTGTAGGATCAGCTCTTTGTCCCCGATTCGTAAAAAGCGGATTAGGACTGGTCTGGGATATTTCCCAGCGTGTGGTTGTGATTGTGGTCGCGCTGGGCGAAACACTTGTTCCAGTTCGAGTGTTTTTTCCAATGAAAGCTTGAGCCAGTTGGGTAGTTTGTGCTGAATGTACTCAGGTAGAGTTTGGTCACCCTCCAATTTCTCTGGAAGCCCCAGCAAAACCAGATTTTTCCTCCTCCCTCTGTTTTCTAATTAATCCGTTTTCATCTCCATTGTTTTTAATATCTTTTCGGCTCGGTGTAACTCTCGCTGGGTTGTTTGCAGGGTGTCTTCTAGTGTAGAAATCCTCTCTTCTGCTTCATCCAGGCGCTGCTTGTGTTTGTCGACTGCTTTGTTTGTTTTAGTCAGTCCTTCTTTAGTCGCCGATACTTGGTTTGTCACCTTTTCCAGACGAGTATCGATACCGTCTAATCGGCCCAATATTGCAATGCGTTGAGATTTTAACTCTGACATAATTGTCGTTGTCGTCTGTTTCAATTGTTTGGCCGTCGACATCTGGTTTGTTTCGCTGGCCTTTCCTTGTTGTTGCCATCTTGCAAATCACCACGTTTTATCAAAAGCCTTTACTTAATTAAAATCGAAACAAAATTATTGAAATTGTCCTTGAGTGGAGGTAAGAATTGTAAAAATTAATCACTGAGACAGTGTAGAGCTCTTAGGTCAGGCAGCCATCTTGTTTCCCAGCCTTAAGCTGTCTTTTGAAGATGTCTAGCAAGTTGGCTTCCCTGATGTTTTGGGGTATTTGTTCCATAGTTTTGGGGCGTAGTTGATAAAGGCTGCATTACCGATCCTCTTTTGACTGTTTCTGGGAGCCTCTAGTAGTCCAGCAGCTGATGATCGCAGTGTTTATATGTGTCTTCATAGCTGACTCACAAACATCCCTGTAAACATCAATAAAATGAATATTCCCAATATTAGGCCTACCATGGAAACAAACAAAAAACTGTAAAATGAATACGTTTTTAACATGCCTCACTATACTTGGCTAATATCAGCATATGGGTTAATCACAGTTGGAATATTAGCTACTTGTTATATAAACAGAGAGTGACTGTATCCCGCATAATATTGGAATATTAATAGTGTAGCAAATATAAGGGGCAGCCAGGAATGGAACCTGGGTCACCCAGACCACAGGCGACAGTGCTAACCGGTCAACTAAAGAGTCCAACCCTTTAGCCAAGGTAACAGACCCAGAAACTCAACAGTGCAGCCATATATAAAACCAACAGCAAGCTCTGGGCCTTGTCTGATGAAAGGATATCTATAGGCTACTTCCCTACAAAGGCAAAAAGCAGCAACTTCAGTTACCTACCACATGGTCGACAAATTAAATAATTGCAATCAAGTGTGAGGAATTTGCAATTGAGTGTGAGTATGAAACTGCTGCTGTCAGATTGATCTCAGATTAACTTGATATACTATGTCTGTCTGTGCCAGCTAATGGCCACTGGTGGAACATAAATCAACCACATGGTCAACCTCACAAACCCCCTACATTAACACGTTGAAACTGAGAGGTTCCCACTTCCCACTACTAGAAACCCCCTCAACTCTATCTGATAACAGTAGCCTGTAGGCTACACACTGTGGAGCAAGATAAGAGTCACAAGAAACATGCTCACGTTTGGTGAAGTAAGCATATAGGAGTTCTAAGGAAATCAAGGTAGGTCAAATGTCTCACATAGCAGGTGTTACACATTAGGTACAGTAAATGAACCAATTATACTTTAATTAAAGGTGCAACAGATAAAATAAATTGTAGACTAATAATTAAAATTAATAATAATACATTCACTTTTAGAAAAGTGCAGAATAAAAGTATTGCATTTCCCCCAAAGTAAATGATTAATTCATGGATTTATCATTTAAAACATTTCGGCGGGTCCAAAATGTATGTTGTTGTTCACATGTTGCAGTGTATGTATAGGATCCGTTCACACTGCAAGCCTTAGTGCTAAATTTGTATTCATAGCTCAGATCCAATATCAGATTCCAGTGTGAATGAACAATGAACAATAAAGAAGAGTGACGTAAAAAGAAATCTAATGAAATGTCAAATGTCAATCTAGTTGCATGAAAATCACATGACTGTTCAGACTGAGCTCCTATTGCAAAGAAATCAGACATACCTGTATATCTGATTTAGGACCACATATGAAAGTACCCCAAATCAGAATTAAAAAGATCATATGATTTATGCTGATATATCTGATCTGAGTCACATATGAGTAAAGAAATCAGATTTGGGCCAGGGGGTAGAGTGGTTGTCTGGTCGGAAGGTTCCCGGTTCCTCCTGCCTAGTGAACCTGCTGCCTGGTGAACCTCCTGCCTGGTGAACCTCCTGCCTGGTGAACCTCCCTCCTGCCTGGTGAACCTCCTGCCTGGTGAACCTACTGCCTGGTGAACCTGCTGCCTGGTGAACCTCCTGCCTGGTGAACCTCCTGCCTGGTGAACCTGCTGCCTTGTGAACCTGGTGCCTGGTGAACCTCCTGTCTGGTGAACCTCCTGTCTGGTGAACCTCCTGCCTGGTGAACCTCCTGCCTGGTGAACCTGCTGCCTGGTGAACCTCCCTCCTGTCTGGTGAACCTGCTGCCTGGTGAACCTGCTGCCTGGTGAACCTCCCTCCTGTCTGGTGAACCTGCTGCCTGGTGAACCTCCTGCCTGGTGAACCTCCTGCCTGGTGACCCTCCTGTCTGGTGAACCTCCTGCCTGGTGAATCTCCTGTCTGGTGAACCTCCTGCCTGGTGAACCTCCCTCCTGCCTGGTGAACCTCCTGCCTGGTGAACCTGCTGCCTGGTGAACCTCCCTCCTGCCTGGTGAACCTCCTGCCTGGTGAACCTCCTGTCTGGTGAACCTCCTGCCTGGTGAACCTGCTGCCTGGTGAACCTCCTGCCTGGTGAACCTGCTGCCTGGTGAACCTGCTGCCTGGTGAACCTCCCTCCTGCCTGGTGAACCTCCTGCCTGGTGAACCTCCTGTCTGGTGAACCTCCTGCCTGGTGAACCTGCTGCCTGGTGAACCTCCTGTCTGGTGAACCTCCTGTCTGGTGAACCTCCTGCCTGGTGAACCTCCTGCCTGGTGAACCTCCCTCCTGCCTGGTGAACCTCCTGCCTGGTGAACCTCCTGCCTGGTGAACCTCCTGCCTGGTGAACCTCCTGCCTGGTGAACCTCCTGTCTGGTGAACCTCCTGCCTGGTGAACCTCCCTCCTGCCTGGTGAACCTCCTGCCTGGTGAACCTCCTGCCTGGTGAACCTCCTGCCTGGTGAACCTCCTGTCTGGTGAACCTCCTGCCTGGTGAACCTCCTGCCTGGTGAACCTCCTGCCTGGTGAACCTCCCTCCTGCCTGGTGAACCTCTCTCCTGCCTGGTGAACCTCCCTCCTGCCTGGTGAACCTCCTGTCTGGTGAACCTCCTGTCTGGTGAACCTCCTGCCTGGTGAACCTCCTGCCTGGTGAACCTCCTGCCTGGTGAACCTCCTGCCTGGTGAACCTCCCTCCTGCCTGGTGAACCTCCTGCCTGGTGAACCTGCTGCCTGGTGAACCTCCTGCCTGGTGAACCTCCTGCCTGGTGAACCTGCTGCCTTGTGAACCTGGTGCCTGGTGAACCTCCTGCCTGGTGAACCTCCTGCCTGGTGAACCTCCTGCCTGGTGAACCTGCTGCCTGGTGAACCTGCTGCCTGGTGAACCTCCCTCCTGTCTGGTGAACCTCCTGCCTGGTGAACCTCCTGCCTGGTGAACCTCCCTCCTGTCTGGTGAACCTGCTGCCTGGTGAACCTGCTGCCTGGTGAACCTCCCTCCTGTCTGGTGAACCTGCTGCCTGGTGAACCTCCTGCCTGGTGAACCTCCTGCCTGGTGAATCTCCTGTCTGGTGAACCTCCTGCCTGGTGAACCTCCCTCCTGCCTGGTGAACCTCCTGCCTGGTGAACCTGCTGCCTGGTGAACCTCCCTCCTGCCTGGTGAACCTCCTGCCTGGTGAACCTCCTGCCTGGTTAACCTCCTGCCTGGTGAACCTGCTGCCTGGTGAACCTCCTGTCTGGTGAACCTCCTGCCTGGTGAACCTGCTGCCTGGTTAACCTCCTGCCTGGTGAACCTGCTGCCTGGTGAACCTCCTGCCTGGTGAACCTCCTGCCTGGTGAACCTCCTGCCTGGTGAACCTCCCTCCTGCCTGGTGAACCTCCTGCCTGGTGAACCTCCTGCCTGGTGAACCTCCTGCCTGGTGAACCTCCCTCCTGCCTGGTGAACCTCCTGCCTGGTGAACCTCCTGCCTGGTGAACCTCCCTCCTGCCTGGTGAACCTCCTGCCTGTGAACCTCCTGCCTGGTGAACCTCCCTCCTGCCTGGTGAACCTCCTGCCTGGTGAACCTCCCTCCTGCCTGGTGAACCTCCTGCCTGGTGAACCTCCTGTCTGGTGAACCTCCTGCCTGGTGAACCTCCTGCCTGGTGAACCTTCTGCCTGGTGAACCTCCTGCCTGGTGAACCTCCCTCCTGCCTGGTGAACCTCCTGCCTGGTGAACCTCCTGCCTGGTGAACCTCCCTCCTGCCTGGTGAACCTCCTGCCTGGTGAACCTCCTGCCTGGTGAACCTCCTGCCTGGTGAACCTCCTGCCTGGTGCCTGGTGAACCTCCTGCCTGGTGAACCTCCCTCCTGCCTGGTGAACCTCCTGCCTGGTGAACCTCCTGCCTGGTGAACCTCCCTCCTGCCTGGTGAACCTGCTGCCTGGTGAACCTCCTGCCTGGTGAACCTCCTGCCTGGTGAACCTCCTGCCTGCTCACTTTATTTATTCCCTGGATTTTTACACTTTGTTTTCAGGATTTATTTATTGACAACAACAAACATAACAACATTGACCGATCAACATTTGTATTTGCCTTGTCAGCGATAAAACGAAAAGTCCAGGACTTATTTCCATCGTTGTCCCTGTTGTTACTGGTTTCAAGTGACATTATGGCATCTGAAGTGCATCGAGCATTCTTAGTGCATATAAGAATAAAAAAATAATAATAAGATAATACAAATAAAATAAAAAATAATATAATAATAAAACAATTATTTTCATCAACAATGTGCATAGAGACATTACTCATCGTTCAGAGGTTCAACACATATACAATATACATACACAATACCGTCGCACCAATAT
>NC_140167.1:82726028-82748528 GCF_963971535.1 Notolepis coatsorum
TATATTTCTGACCAAAAACACATCAATGCGCCGAGGTCAGCTATCGAAGAAAAGTCTACCCGGCGACGTCCACATGAAGGAGAGACAGAGAGACTCAGAAGGAGCTTCTATCCCCAATGACAATGACAATAACACTAACATGTAACAAACCATCAAACACACTCACAGCACACACATCCACACGTACACACTCACTCTAAATAAACAACTCACTGTAGCAGCACCCACAGTGCCCACTTTACACACTTTAGACACTTTAACACACTTTATATTTATTAGCAAGAGATTGCACTACTCATACCTCATTGCACATAGCCAAGCCTTGCACCTTACCACCACAAGGTGGCACCACAGGCTACCTCATCCCATTTATATTGTATTGTAACTCTACTCAGTTACGTCTATTCTGCATCGAACATTGTACATATGTCTATACTGAACACTGTGACCTCATTTTTTTTTACTTCTAATTTACATGCTATACTATGTTATTTTATTTCATACTTATCTTATCTTATCTTATCTTGTCTAGCACAGTCTCTGGAGCGTAACAGTAAGAAGCATTTTGTATAAAAGTATTCTGTACTTCTGTATGACAACTATTAAAGAAACTTGAACTTGAGAAACTTGAACTACTCTGCATTGTATAGTGTATATATGTATATTGAAATTATTATTTTTTGTTTACACTTGTTTACATATTTTACTTTCTATTTTATACTTATTATTGTACTTATTTTATTTTATAATTATCTATTTCATCTAGCACACTCTCAGGAGCAAAACAGAAAGAAGCATTTCATACAAAAGTATTCTGTATTTCTGTATGACAACTAATAAAGAAACTTGAACTTGAAACTTGAAGGCAGTATCGGTATCTCATTCACCGTCAGCGATGGTGACAGACTGTTAGCTGTGGTCTTCTGGTCTTCAAGCTGTCAGGGATGAGTCCATGTTCATAAATCTACACAAACCCCCAGGACATCCACCCCAAAACAGAACTACGTAATTATTCCATTCATGATGATGATGATGATGATGATGATGATGATGATGATGATGATGATGATGATGATGATGATGATGATGATGATGATGATGATGATGATGATGATGATGATGATGATGATGATGATGATGATGATGATTTCCCTCATTAGAATTGAGCACAAATGAGAGGTGGAGGTCTAATGTGTATCAATGTGGAGGTCTAATGTGTATCAATGTGGGGTCCTAATGTGTATGAATGTGGGGGTCCTAATGTGTATCAGTGTGGGGGTCCTAATGTGTATGAATGTGGGGGTCCTAATGTGTATCAATGTGGGGGTCCTAATGTGTATCAATGTGGAGGTCTAATGTGTATCAATGTGGGGTATAATGTGTATCAATGTGGGGTCCTAATGTGTATCAATGTGGAGGTCTAATGTGTATCAATGTGGGGTATAATGTGTATCAATGTGGAGTCTAATGTGTATCAATGTGGGGGTCTAATGTGTATCAATGTGGGGGTCCTAATGTGTATCAATGTGGGGGTCTAATGTGTATCAATGTGGGGGTCTAATGTGTATCAATGTGGGGTCCTAATGTGTATCAATGTGGGGGTCTAATGTGTATCAATGTGGGGGTCCTAATGTGTATGAATGTGGGGGTCCTAATGTGTATCAATGTGGGGGTCCTAATGTGTATGAATGTGGGGGTCCTAATGTGTATCAATGTGGGGGTCCTAATGTGTATCAATGTGGAGGTCTAATGTGTATCAATGTGGGGTATAATGTGTATCAATGTGGGGTCCTAATGTGTATCAATGTGGAGGTCTAATGTGTATCAATGTGGGGTATAATGTGTATCAATGTGGAGTCTAATGTGTATCAATGTGGGGGTCTAATGTGTATCAATGTGGGGGTCCTAATGTGTATCAATGTGGGGGTCTAATGTGTATCAATGTGGGGGTCTAATGTGTATCAATGTGGGGTCCTAATGTGTATCAATGTGGGGGTCTAATGTGTATCAATGTGGGGGTCCTAATGGTCCTAAAGCTACACTGAGCATGGGTCTGAATTTCACTTAATTAAAATGATCAGAATGTTATCAATCCTGTGGGCAGACTGGTGTTGTTCTAGACGAGAACTGACCTGGGGACAGCTGGGAGCAGAACAGAGCTCCTTCCCCTAACTCTCTTCAGATGTCCCACTGCCCCAAGGTGCGATAACATCATTCTAACTACATTGATCCTGAAATCAAGATGTTCTGTTACCGGAAACATCCGCGTCGCTAACTGGTATTTCCAATCCGTAGTCCTGACAGAAAATACAGTACATTCCAATCTGTAGTAACGACACAGACACGTTCGCCTGAGGGCCCTGCTAAATTACTTGTGTATTGTTTCAAGGTGTCACCTTCCTTTAAGAAACTATCTCCGTGTTAGAAGAACCCAAAACTACATCTGGAACAGGTGGCATCAGGACCCGGAGCCGACGGCCTTGTGAGCCCCGCCGCGACGGAAACTTCCAGAAGAAACGCATTCCGGATTAATGGAGGATCCATCCGCGGCCAAAATACCAATATCAGTCTTCGGGGGGAATTTCCCCTCGATCGGCACCAAGGCATTCCTGCGACATGACAAGACATCGTTACGGTATCTCCCGCGGAGATCAGCGTGCCCTCTCTGCAATTAACCCGTCTTTAAACACCGTCATTACCGTCAGCTCCACACACCATGTGCAGGCTCGCTGGGTGATCCCACACCGCCCTGGAACCCTGCACTGAAGTAAAAGTAGAAATTCTGCGACGGAATTATATTCTGGTAAAACGTCTATTCTGGCGAAACCTCACCTTGTTTCGACTTGTAACTTGCCTGATTTCTGTTGTTCTTATTTGTTGTTGTCTTATTTTCTGCAGACATGGGAGCATTTTTTAACCGCTGTCCATTTCTCTCTGAGTGTGAATTTATCAATAGACATTCCAGTGACCTTCTAGTTCATACTGGACATGAGCACCACCGTTCCCATGGAACAGCTTCATACCGCCTTATATGGCCCTGAGCCATCGTCTTGTATCTCATCCTGTATACATACTCTTGCAGTAGTTCTTAGTTCTATCTTTTACTTAATTTCACAATTCTCTTATATACTTTGATTCTAGAATAGAATAGAATAGAAATACTTTTATTATCCCGTGGGAAATTTGACATGTATGCATAATATATATGCTTACTACATGTATTTATTCTCCAACTCCGCCCACTACAAACATGGGAACTCTCTAACTCCTGTCCCCATCTCCCCATCTCTCTGAGTGGTGTAGTGTTGGCCAAGGTGGTGGATGTCTCGGGGTGATGGCCAAGATTGCAGTGACTGTTCTACCCCCACATTGGTTATGTGCACCGTTGAGGTCGTGGATCAGCTTCTTACCGCCTTCTGTCTGACCTGCAGCGTTGAACCATAACTGCTCTGCCTTTACCTATTCTGAGTGGTTTCTCCTGCCCCCCCGGGCATTATGACCCTGAGCCATCGTCTTGTATCCCATCCTGTATACATACGCTTGCAGTTGTTTAGTTCTATTTTATTACTTGATTTCACGATTCTCTTATATACTCTGATTCTATTCACATATATGCTTACTACATGTATCTATTCTATTCACATATATGATTACTACATGTATCTATTGCTATGTCCGCCCATCAAAAACATGCAAACTGTCTAACGCCTGTCCCCATCTCCCTGTGAGTGGATGTCTCGTGGTGATGGCCAGGAGGATGCAATCCTCTCTACGTCGCCCCCATACCTCAAATGGATCCGTCATCAGCTCTATTCTATTTTCAATCTTTCAAAATGTTCTTATGTACCCCAGTTGCTATTGCATGTACATATTTGTGTTTCATTATGCGTATATGTACATACTTACCAACTGTTTCACCTGTTTTATAGCAACACTACTATCACCGACATCTAAGAAGGGAGATCCCCCCTTGAACTGCCCTTCTAAGGTTTCTCCCCTCCACATTGCCTGTGGTGCCTTTTTCCTATTGCTAGGTTTTTAGTGAGTTTTTCCTTACCTTCGCGTGGGGTATGTCTGGGAGTGTTGCATTTATTATTTAACATTTTATTTAGCATTTCATGGTGATTTATTGTGATGTTTCGTCTTGACTTGTTTAAAGAAGACGTGTCCGGCCCATGGGGACATTAACGTGTGTTGTCTGGCCTTACAAATACATTTGATTCGATTTAGTTGTCTGAATCCGCTGCTAATCGTGTCTTGTTTTGTAAGCTCGTGAATGAGGGTAGCCTCAGTGTCTCACCAGTTGAAATAAAGGTTTTAAATGGAATTAAATTAGACTTCTACATTCAGTATTGTTTCAAATGGTGATGAAATTAATCTTGTGTTTTCTGGTCTGTGGGACTAGTGTTCATAGTTTACTGAAACAGAAACGGTTCAATGAATTGGTTTTATTCTAACGCGAGATGTATTGGCCTTGGCTCACATTTTCATTGAGTGAACCCCCCCCCTACACATTTATATTACATTGTGTGGTGTTTGGGACCCAGACGTATAGAAATTGTAGGTGAAAACAAGTAAACATGGTAAAAAATTTTACAAAATCACTTACAAAAGTGTAAAAATCACTTCAAATTTCAAGTTTTGTTTTATTTGTCACATATAAGGTACATTACAGTGAAATTATTGGTTCTGTATGAGCCTCCTGAGATTGTGCTTCATACAGTAAAAAGTCAAAAGAATAAAGACCACACACTACAAAATATACAATATACAAAACTAAAACATTAAAAATGCTAAATTCCTCCACCTCGTTTCATTCGTATTTTTCAAGATAAACATGATTTATGATTTATTTAATTTATTTTCACATTTTATCACAAAAGAATTAAAGGCACTTTTATTGATAAATGTGTTCTAGCAGAGGTAAATGGTAAATATTAACCATGCTGTCTAGATTGCTTGTAATTGAGATAAAGTTAACATATGTTAAATATTTTTAGGGCTTTATCGTTTTTTTAAATCCCAATACTGTTATGGGTCCACCAGAACTGAGAACATTAGGTGAGTAACACATGAGCTGAACATAAGAGTTAAATGATAACTATCACTCTCCAACCCATTCTGTCCCCACTTCTTCTCTCCAACTCCGTGACTCCGCCTCTCACTCCGCTCCAATCACAGACGTCGTCTACCCAGCCTCTTCTTGGTCTTCCACTTCCTCTCTTTCCATCCACCTTCCCCATCACCACCTTCTTGAACATCTCCCGTTGGATCCTCTCAGAACGTGCCCGCACAACTCCATCTTTCTCTTTTTCAACCTCTCTAGCAGCTGTCCTCCTTGCATACCCGCTCTTCTCAGTACAAGTCAAGTCAAGTCAAGAGTTTTATTTGTCACGGCATACAAGCATACAGTGAAATGCGGGAGGTCATGCCCGCAGCGATTGTGCAATAATACAAGTAATAAGAATAGGAATGAGAATGAGACATTTGTGCAATAATACAAGTAATAAGAATAAGACATAACAGGTATAATGTACATAAAGTTTACAAAAAGCATGGTAAGACATGCTAAGGTCCTGCGATAGTGCAATACAATGTTAGCTACGGATGAGGCACTGGGTCTTATGTACACTACTATACAATGCTATACTATACAATCTACAGTTATACTATATATCCTTGTGTTTATTCATTGTGTAAAGTGACCGTTGAGTGTGAGCGTGTGCAGCATGTGTGTGTGTGTGTTCATGCTAAAGTGACTGTTAGTGTGTGAGCGTATACAGTGTGTGTGTAGTGTGTTGTGTGTGTGCTCATGTGTGCTTGTGTGTGGAGAGCTCAGTGTTCAAGACTCTGATGGCCTGGGGGAAGAAGCTGAGCCGAAGTCTCTCTGTCCTAGTTGCTGGTGTGCGCAGGCGTTTGCCTGACCGCAGCAGCTTGAACAGGCTGTTGTTGGGGTGGTGAGGGTCTTTCATTATTCTGCAGGCTCTGGATTTGCACCTCTTGTTATATAAGACCTGAAGAAGGGGTGGTAGTGCAATACCCGTAGTACGCTCAGCTGAGCGCACCACTCTCTGTAGGGCCTTCTTGTCCTGTGCCTTGCTGTTTCCATACCAGGCAGTGATGTTTCCAGTCAAGATGCTCTCTACAGCTCCGGAGTAGAAGGACTGGAGTATCTTCCCCGATACTCTGAACTTCCTTAACTGTCTCAGGTGGTAGAGGCGCTGCTTCGCCTTCTTTACGACTGAGTCTATGTGTGTTGTCCATGTCAGGTCCTCTGAGATGTGGACCCCCAGGTACTTAAAGCTGCTCACCCTGTCCACAGTAGCCCTGTTTATCCACAGTGGTGTGTGTCCCCTGCTGTGTTCTCCTAAAATCCACGATCAGCTCCTTGGTTTTACCAATGTTCAGGAGCATTTATCCACAGTGGTGTGTGTGTCCCCTGCTGTGTTCTCCTAAAATCCACGATCAGCTCCTTGGTTTTACCAATGTTCAGGAGCAGGCTGTTGTCCTGACACCAGCGTGCCAGTGCATCAACCTCCTCCCGGTAGGCCTTCTCGTTGTTGTCAGAGATCAGCCCCACCACCACTGTGTCGTCTGCAAACTTCACTATGGAGTTGGAGCTGAACTTGGCCACACAGTCATGTGTGTATAGTGAATACAGCAGGGGGCTCAGAACACAGCCCTGGGTGGACCCGATACTCAGGGTGATGGTGTTGGATGTCTGACCCCCCACCCTGACCGCCTGAGGCCTCTCACTCAGAAAGTCCAGTATCCAGGCGCTCAGAGCGGAGCTCAGACCCAGCTCGATCAGCTTGTCCACCAGTCTGGTGCGGACTATGGTGTTGAACGCTGAGCTATAGTCAATGAACAACAGTCTCACATAGCCCCCCTTCTGGCAGTCTAGGTGAGAGAGGGTACTGTGTAGTACCTGAGAGACAGCATCGTCAGTGGACCTGTTTGGCCTGTATGCAAATTGCAAAGGGTCCATATCACTGAGTAGGGAGGCACAAATGTAATCCTTAACCAGGCTCTCAAAACATTTCATGACCACAGAGGTGAGTGCCACCGGTCTGTAGTCATTAAGACCTGCTGGGGAGGATTTCTTTGGTACCGGGATTATAGTGGACACCTTGAAGCAGGCAGGGACCATGGACTCAGCCAGGGATAGATTAAATATGGTGGTGAACACTGGGGCTAGCTGGTTGGCACAGGACTTAAGTATCCGTCCTGTTATCCCATCTGGGCCAGCTGCTTTTCTGGTGTTCACCCGCATAAATGGTCTTCTCACACTGTGTTCCGTCACTGAGAGAGTGCCCCCCCCCCCTCCACTCCCTTAACACATTCTGCGCCATTAACGAGTTAACTCGTTATTGGCCGCCAATCATTGAGCGCCAACAACGAGTTAACTCGTTTTTATGATTGTTATTTCCTTTATTCGCTATTGGCATTCATAATACATCCAGCAAGGCTCCGGGAGCCAGCTGGACTCTGTCTGATATTTCAACACCTCAATACCGCCGCCTGGTGGATTTCGGGCAAGTTGCACTCCACTCTAAACCGGATGTGGCGCTCTTTGCAACAGGGGAAATGTTCCGGCAGAGCTATGTTGTTATGTTGATCCAGACAAACACTTTAGTGCATTGGATCGCTTTCGAGATGCAAGAATCAATATGCTTTCGGCGTTTATTGCGTCATACAAACGGAAAATGGATCTAGCAGATCGAAATCAAATAATTGGAATATTTTTTCTCCAGACTCATCGGCCACAGGTAAGAAAAATCTAACGTTAATTCCAGCTCGATTGTCCATTTATTTCATTGCAATCCATCTGATCAACGTATGATGTCGTACTAAAGAAAGCCATTACTGACAATCAAGGAATCATAAACGACCGCCCCCCCCCCTTTCCTTCACGCATGATGGAGCATAATGTATACCGATCATATGCATTTGAATTTTTTAATATAGCGTGTATAGGAACGAAACGCCAATCGATTATGTATAATATGCGTCAGGGCCTATAACTCACGTTCTAGGAATTACTGCTCTACACTCTAAAAACATACTTATATTCACGATGGTACTAACACGACAATGTATGAATGTATTTGCACAGAGGTTAACCTTGTGAGGGCCAAATAAAAAAGACATTAGCAACCTCAGAGGCCAGAGGGTGGGACCTATAAACACATGAAGGGTGCCGTGACTCATCCCATTCCCTAGCCTCTGGTTCTGTCCCAATCTATTTTAAGGAGGCAGTCGTACAGCCACTCCTTAAAAAGCCCAACCTTCGATAACAATTTCAGACCCATCTCCAAGCTGCCTTTTGCATCAAAGGTGTTAGAAAAGGTTGTAGCCAACCAGCTCACCACCCACATGTCGCAAAATAACATCTGTGACAAATTCCAATCTGGCTTCCGCAAACTCCACTCCACTGAATCTGCCCTTCTCAGAGTATCCAATGATCTCCTGATGTCTGCTGACTGGTGAATGCTCTGTTCTGGTCCTGTTAGACCTGAGCGCAGCGTTTGATACGGTCAACCACAACATCCTTTTGGACAGGCTCAGGGAGTGGGTGGGCATCTCTGGGAGCGCTCTAAACTGGTTTGCCTCTTATCTAAGGGAGAGAACGTTCTCGATGGCTGTGGTTCCTTTTAAATCTGACCCCACCCCCCTCTCATGTGGGGTACCACAGGGATCGGTGCTAGGACCACTCCTTTTTGCCATTTACATGCTTCCTCTAGGCCTCCTCATCAATAAATTCACCGGCATTAAATACCACTGCTACACAGACGACATACAACTACTCTGCTCTTTTAAACCCGACAACTTGGAGAAACTCAGCCTTCTCCAGGAGTGCCTGCTCGGCATTGAGAGCTGGATGGGGAGTAACTTCCTCCAGTTAAATGCAAAACAAACGGAGGTGCTGATCGTAGCAGCTGAAAAGACTGCAGCTAGAGTGGCCACTCACTTGGGGTCCCTTAAAGACAACATACGTCCCCACCTGAGAAACCTGGGTGTTGTCTTCGACCAGGCCATGAACCTAGACAAACATGTCAAAACACTCACACGCACCTGCTTCTTTCACCTCAGAAACATTGCAAAACTACGCACCATCATATCTCACTCTGAACTAGAACTGTCCGTGCATGCTTTTATTTCCTCTAGGCTTGACTACTGCAACTCACTTTTCACCTGTCTCACCAAATCATCCACAGACAAACTACAAATGGTCCAAAATGCTGCAGCCAGGCTACTCACAAGGTCAAAAAAATCATGTCACATCACTCCCATTCTGGTTTCCCTACACTGGCTCCCGGTACACTATAGAATTCACTTCAAAGTCCTCACTTTCACTTTCAGAGCACTTCATGGTCAGGCCCCTATCTACATCACTGAACTCATCCATCCCTACACCAACACCCGCTCACTCAGATCTGCCGATCAGCACCTCCTGGTGGTCCCCAGGTCCAGGCTGAAAACAAGGGGTGATCGAGCTTTCGAGGTTTGATTGATTGATTGAAAACTTTATTAACAGATTGCAGAATGGGTACATTACAGTACAGCTCAATACACACAATTGTTAAGGGGATGCAGACCAGAGAAAGACTTTCGTCTTGTTTACATCAGGGTCCCCCATTTTCAATTCATCAGGACATATATGACATACATGACATACAGATAGTCAGTACTGCTACATCTATACATTTATGACATACCAGATTTGCAAATACAGTACTGTTTGTGATACAGAAGGAGTCAGGAAAAGGGAGTATATACATTTGACGTAGAAACTGTACATTGGAGGAGGTTGGGTGGGGGGGGGTTGGGTACACTGGGATATTGACAACCATACTGGGTAATCTACATTGGAGGTGGTTGGGGGGGGGGGGCACACTGTATAAACAAGCAAAACTGTACATTGAGGGGGGGGGGGGGGGAGACACTGTACAAACAAACAAAATTGTACATTGGACTATTGACAAAACCATACTAGGTAAATGACTGTACATTGGAGGGGGTTGGGTTAGGATATTTACAGGGGCCAGTGTTGAATTGCAGTCTCCCGTAGGTGTCCCTTGAGAGAGGTTTTGAAAGTGGGTAGTGATCCACATTCCTTTACAGCTTTGGGTAGGGCGTTCCACATTGATGTGGCATAATTGCGAAACGTGTTTAGTCCCTTATTTGAGCCGAATCTGGGTTTAACATGATTTGTGGAGCACCCTCTGGTGTTGTGATCGTGGTATTCACTGACCTTTGGGAAGTATTTTGACATGTACATGGGTACCTTGGTCGTGTAGTGTATCTTGTAGACCAGGCCCATTGCAAGTTGCTGTACTCTGTCGTCTACTCTAAGCCATCCTAGGTTGTCAAAGTGGGCAGGGGTGAGGTGGGTTCTAGGAGTAAGGTCAAGCAGTAGTCTGACCAGTTTGTTTTGAGATGTTTGTAATTTTGTTTTTAGCGCCTTTGAGGTGCTTTGGTACCATGAGGTGCAAGCATAGTCGTAGTACCCCTGAATGAGTGCTCCTGCCAGAGTCTTCAGAGTATTCTTGTTTACCAGAGAGGAGATCCGGTACAAGAATCGAGTTCGTTGGTTGACTTTTTTTATTACATTGGATGCCATTTTGTCACAGGAGAGATTAGCCTCTAGGATGGAACCCAGGTAGGTAATTTCATCTTTCCTTGTGACAATATTGTCACCCACTGTAACTGAGAAGCCGTCGGTCTTGCTGAGTTTGTTATTTGAACCGAAGAGAATGGACTCTGTTTTGCCCATGTGTAATGATAGTTTGTTATCAGCGAGCCATATGCAGATTCTGCCTAGTTCCGAGCTGAGGGTTTTTTCAACCTGTAACTTGTTCTTGTCAGAGACCAGCAGGGCTGAGTCGTCCGCAAACAGGAACAAGTTGCAGTCACAAGCTGACGACATGTCATTTGCATAAATTAGGAACAGTAGCGGTCCTAGTATGCTTCCTTGTGGAACACCACAGCTCACTGTGAGGGGGGGGGGATAGGGTACCGTTTACCTCCACCATCTGTTCCCTCCCCTCAAGGTAGGATTGCATCCAGCTCACTGATAGACTATCAAAACCAATTGCTTTTAGCTTGTCAATCAGAATGGAGTGATTGACCGTGTCAAAGGCCTTTTGTAGGTCCAGCATGACCATGCCGCAGTATTTGCCTGCGTCCACCTCTTGTTTGATGTGGTCATTCAAATAGAGAAGGCATGTGTCAGTGGAGTGGGATGTTCTGAAGCCAGATTGGAATTCGTAGATTAGATTTTTTTCCGCTAGGTACTTTTCGACCTGTTCGTAGACAATTTTTTCCATGACTTTCGAGATGGAGGTGAGAATAGAAACAGGGCGGTAGTTGCCTGGGTCTAATTTGCTGCCCTTTTTGTGCAGAGGGGTCACCCTCGCAATTTTGAAGTCCTTGGGGACGTGTCCCTGTTTTATGGAGAGGTTTATTATGTGTGTGATGATTGGGGTGATGGCGGCTGCTGAGTCTCTGAGGAATTTGGAGGGGATGTTGTCATGGCCAGTGGCCTTGTTAGGTTGGAGGGCGCTCAGTTTATTGAGTACCTCATCTGTTGTTACCATTTCCAGCTTGAAGTCGTCCTTGCGGACCCCTAGGTTTTTGTAGTAAGCTACTATGTGTTCTACCCCATAAAGCCCTGAGTGGGAGGGTAGTTTGTTTACCAGTGTTGTGGCTATGTTTGTGAAGAAAATGTTTAAGTAATTGGCTACATCCAGCTTGTCTGTGATGAGCGTGTTGTCCGTTTTTATGTTTATGTTTGAGAATCTGGTTTTAAGTTTTTTACTGCATCCTAGTTGATTATTGAGTAATTTCCAAAGTTCACGTGGTTTGTTTTTGTTTTCCTCAGTTTTGTCATTGATGAAATTCTTTTTTGCAGTTTTGATCATGGAGTTTACGTCGTTTCTTAGTCTGTTTCTTTCTAGTTTGAGTTCAGTCACGTGGGCTTGGAGTTCACTGCTCGTGCTTTTAGTAAGCTTTGACTGACTTTTACGAAATTCAGAGCATTTTTTGTCTCTGGTTTTCATAGCGGCCAGTATTTCGGAGTGCATCCACGGCTCAGCGCGATTTTTTACCCTGGTGGTTCTTAGGGGGGCCATGCCGTTTAGTATTGTTGAGAATTTGGTTTTGAAACCAAGCCATGTTTCTTCAACCAGTGTACCATTGAGTTCATCTGACCAGTCCAGACTCTCCAGTTCAAGGTTGAAGGCCTCTCTAGAGTAGCTTTTGAGGTCTCTAGATGTGACTGTTTTGTGGCAGCCAGCCTTTTGTTTTAGTTTTTTGCGGGTACAGAATATCATATAATGATCACTTAACCCGCATGCTATAACCCCTTTATTGGAGATCTTGGACTTGTCGGAGGTCAGAATGAGGTCAATGGTAGTCTGAGTTCATTCACATACACGTGTGGGTTGGGTGATTAGCTGGCTGAGGCCGTGCAGATCACAAAACCTACTGAATGACTTGAAGACGGGTGCATCTTTTCGTTGCATATCCGTGTTCCAGTCTCCAATAAGAATTTTGTCTACATCCTCAACTCCAGCTAAACACCCATCCAGTGTATCATAAAAGCCACTATGATCTGGCGGCCTGTAGACTGTGCCAACCAGTAGGTGACAGCACCAAGGCTCTGGAACGCTTTCCCCCTGGACCTGCGAACTGCCCCCTCTGAAAACTCTTTTAAAAAACAACTAAAAACACATTTGTTCAGACAGGCCTTTGGTCATGCATAGGCACTTTTTCTTGTCCTCACTGTTCTATAGTTCTGTTTTAATTAGTGACTCATGATTTTATCCAAATTCTTTTATTCTACTTTTTCTATCTGGTTTCACTGTTTTTAACTGCTGTTCTGTATCATAATGGCTCCGCTCGGCATCACTACTGCACTGTACCTCGCACGTGCACGCGCACTGAATAAAGACCACAATGTACCTTTATATCCCAATATTCGTCTGACCACACCCCTATCAGCGTACCTACATAAGCAGGGGTGGGGCCACATACTCGCCTCCTTCTTCGCTTTCACCACAAGGAAGTGCCTTCGGTAGATCCCCACTTGACGATGTTATTAGTAGGAGAAAGTTGGAAAACAAGGGATATCTTTATTTTCTCTCTCACTTTTTTCGAGAAAATACGGCGATATTGTCTTCGTACTGGAGTGTCTGGAAGATGATGATCATTCTACACCTCCGCCGTTTTTTTCGTATTGGGAGTTCACGCCGCTACATGCCTCCCAACTGCAGTCCTCCTTGCTGCGGCTGGATGGGGTAAAACCCTCCAGCGACACAGCTGGACTGTAGGACGCGCCGCTGTTGTGAGAAGCGGTGGGTTCCAGGTTTGGTGAGTAATGTTTGCTTGCGAGCTCCACTTGTCTGTTAGTGCTATGGGGGCTAGCTGACAATGTTTACGAAAACCGGCCCCAGATTAGGGTCCTTTGTTCAGCCTTTTAGGCGACGGCGGAGGATCTTGGTTTGAAGCCCATTATAGCAACTAGTGGGCCACGACCAGTAGAACTGGTGATCCCAGGATCTCTGGACGCGTGGGTACTTCTCTGTCACCGTATAGGCCCGTCTTTCATATGCAAATGAGAGTATACCCTAAACGAGGAAATGTGGGCATGGATATTCGTTATCGGAAAATCCATGTTCAAGTCGGCTACAGCCCAGATGGGACTTGTGCTGGCTCCGCCGGATGTATGGTAAAATCACCGTTGTAAAACTGTGTTAACATCTCGTTTCTCTTCTCTCTTAAAAGGTGAGGAGGGTTTCAGAACGGCGGCCTGTCTGAGTGTGGCTTGTTATATCGTTGTGTACAAGTTCAGGTGATAGCTGCTTAGCTTGCGTGCTAGTTGTGGCCTACCTGTTAGCCAGTCAGCTGTTAGCTGCAGGCGCTAGCCTGTTGTGTCACTAGGCTAGGAAACGTTAGCTTGCTGCTATCAGCCGAGAGCGGCCGTTAGCTTAATGCTACACTGTTGAACGTTCTGAGACTATAACATGCTTTAAACACTCTGACTACGACGTCATCTTTGACAGGATGTTAGTCGAACCTACCCTGAGGCCGGCCGGCGAGGACTGCGTCAACGAGGGGAACCGTAGCGGCGGGATGGAGCGGCGACGCTGCCCATGTCGACAACACAGGAAGGCTGTGTTTACTATCGGTGCCTTGTTAGAGACTGCAGCTCGCTTGATCTGCGCTCACGGTAGGAAAGGTCTTGACCAGACCTTGAACACTTCTTCTTTCTTTCCCTTCTAAATGTTTTGTAAATAACGATGTTTTCCAAAACGAGTGTTGCTGCACTACATTTAGGATACGATGCGAGTTATGTGTGAATTGTCTTGTCACTGGTATTTAGCTTCTCCATGCAAATCGGGTTGTTTGTTACAGATGTGAAAATTATCTGGTTTGTTGTGTTGAGAAACATCATGTGTGTTTCATGTACCGTGTACTCACAACTAAGGGGGTTATACTAACCTATAAAGCTATGCTTAGTGACATATGAGTAAAGAATTAATTCTTTTCTCAGCCTGTAATGACAATGAACAGTGTGTTCACATATTAACAGGTTTACCTGTTTAACTGGCCGTATTAAGGGTAAAGTAGGAGGGGTGTTTTCCCCCCGGGTTCCCTGGGGACTTCTTCACCCTCCTCTCAGACATGTTGTTACAATATATTGTGTCACTGTGTGGTAGGGATACGATGTAACCCTTAGCTTAGTTGTTGGGGTTGTGCTAACCGCTTGAGAAACTATATTTTCCTAAAGAAAAGATTGTTTGGTCACTTTTCGTGTGTGCTTAGCAAGGCCTGTGGCCGATACTAATCGAGAATTATGTATTCTCTCATTATGAAAAACGGCGTTCCTCTGTAGAGTGTTTTTGCCATTTTTTGTAGGTGATAATGGGTTGTGTGTGTCGTGTGACCTACAACTGGGTTGGGTTGGCCACAGAAGCACATGTGTAAGTCTGGTACCGGGGCTCTTAAGGGGGCTCTCTCTATTCTGTGTTTTTTCCTTAGTAAAAATCAGATAGCAGGTTAGCACATGAGCTGTGTGAAGCTGTTAAAAAGACACTTCATGTAGCAGAATATGACTGTGTCATACTCTTTTTTGTCATTACATCGTATCATGGGTGTGGGGTCGTAAAGGGGTGAACTGGTAATCCTTTTCTCCCCTTCTTTGATGGGCAGGGGTTAAAACCTCCTGTCCTTCAAGGTTCCTGTCACGTTGCTGTTCGGCACGTTACAGGGTAAGAGGGGGGGGGGGGGGGGAGTTTCCTGGTCCCACGCCCTGGAATATTGGGCATGTGCACCGCAGAAATTCCCCCGCCATAGAGTACGTCACTGTGCGCGTCTCTGTTGGTAGGACTTCCGTGAGCTGTTCGGGTCCATATGATGGATCTGTTTCGGGGAGTGGTCAGGGCTCCTCCTCACGAAGCTCCTATTCGGGCCTTCTGTGAGTTAGGACTCTCCTTCCATGTGAGGGAGCCTCCTCAGAGTGCAGAGCCTCCTCCTCAGATTGTCAAGGTGAGTAGAACTTCAAAAAGGAGTCCTGCTCTATTGTGTGTGTTCGATTCAATTCGATTATTGAGTGTGTATGGGTTCAGTGCCTCCTCCCCGGAGAGCCCTAAAACCAAAATTTTACATGGCTCAAGGATACAATTTATACTTTTCAATCTGTACAGCTCGTGTGGGAAGTCTCTCTGGGGATTTCCGTCTCCTCCCTATGGGAGGGTGGTGGGATGTAAAAATGTAAACAATTTTTACCCCCGGCTGTGTAGACTGGGATACATGCTGTTGGTGCTTCCTTCTTTTCTATTAAAAAGAGTTGGAGTTAGGAAGCATCACACCCCTCTTGTCGTTCCCCTGGGCGCCTTGGGGATTCAATGACAGGTCTAAATAGCCTGTTCATTGATGTGGTTGTGTCCCGACGCACGCATAGTGCTAGCTCGGGGTGTTCTGTTGAAGATCAGGCGAATGACTGGCACGCCTTGGTTGCTTGAGGTTAAAACAGTGTTTTTATAAAGCAACTGGGATGGAGGTTTTTCCTCTTCCGACGACTTGTGTTGGTTGTCGACGGATTCTCATTCATATCTGGGGGATGATGACGGAATGGATCTGAACATATGTAGAGGGGTCTCACGCCCTGGGGGTGGGCCACCGGGTGCGGTTCATACCGAACGTCTGGGTGGCGCCTTCTTTTCATGTTTAAGATCAACACGCATATTTGCCCCTTCTCCTGGAGTAGGCATGTCGGCATGGTTAGGGCACGGGACTGGTTCTGGTCACGCTGGTCCGGATCAGTTAAACCCGTTGTCCGCCGGGGATGCAGATCTGCTGTTCTGGTACCCTGAGGGACTTGGGCTTTTTTCAGAGGGAAAAATGCCAGGTCGGTCCGGGTGTCACAGTGTTAAGCGCTATGGAGACCCTGGTTGGGTACATTTTGTACTCTGCACTGTCGTAATGGCTTACGGCCATGCCAACCTGTACACGCCCGATCTCGTCAGATCTCGGCCGCTACGCAGGTTGGTCCTGGTTAGTACTTGGTTGGGAGACCGCCTGGGAATACCAAGTACGGTGTGCTTGGGGCTGGTTCTCCATTCTTTTCGCTCCTCTCTCACGCATGGCGAAGAGGGGCCTGTTGGGGTGGTCTTTGACCTCCTCTGGTGACCCTGTGCTTCCCGTATCGCCGGGCCCGGTCCGAAGTAATGTTTCGTCGACCCGTAGGCCTGGGATAACCCTTTTTTGAAAACTGAAACACTTGTACTGCGGTATAGCCAGTGTGTACCCGCAGGTGTGTTTTGGAGTTTTTTCTTGAGGGGTTATAGGAACAACCACCGCATTGGGTAACGACAAGGTGGTTGATTCCCTGGTGTGTTGGAGCAGTGTCAACTCCCGGGTTACCCGGTTGAGGGTGCCCCTGCACGTTCATGACGTCTGCCAATCATGTCAGCCTTCTCTGCTTCAACCCTTCTGGGTGGGTTTTTTTTTTAAATGGAGGCTTGGTCATGCAACAACGCCAGCATACGCCCCTTCCGCCGGGGGGGCTGTTCTCAGCTAACTCCTTTGGCGCCTGTCTCGTCCGCAGTGCTCCAGGCTCAGGTTACAGCCTGTTGCCTGGTTTTCCCCGATGCGCTGCCTGCTTCCGTTGGTTAACCTTTTTTGTGTGCTTACGGCCATGCTGACTGCCTGTTCTGCAGGGTCAGTGTGCCAGGCGGTGTGCTATTGGGGGGAAAGGGCCCGCTCTTGGAGGGGCCTTATCCGAATACGCTGGCGATGTGGGGGGCGGTGTCACTAAGTGACTGCCTGGTGGGGTCTTGATGCCTGGCGTCATTGACCTCTCCGGGCCCCCGTTTTCCAGGGGATCCAGTCCCTTCAGTGGGTCTGGGTCTTCCTTCGCGCTCCGCTGCTACGGCCTTGCCACGGGGTTGGGTTTGCTCTTGACCCCGTGATTTCTGGGGGCAGTAACGAGGTTGTTCCCTCCGTTCGTTCCCGGGTGGCATGCGGGTTGCGCGTGTGTGTAGTCAGGCCACGGTCTGCTCACCCTGTGCGTTGTGTTGCTTGAGTGCCTCTTCGCACGGTCGGGTCCGTCGCCCTCCCGGGAACCTCCAATAGGGGGGGTGCCCTCCATTAGGGGGGGTCGGGGGGGCTCGGCCCTCCCTGATCTGATGGTTGTGGGGGGCCTCAGCGGGGTGTATTTGTCGGCCGATGGCTCTCGCTCGGCCTCCCTTGTGCAGTAGTGATGCCGAGCGGAGCCATTATGATACAGAACGATAGGTAATGGTGACGCTCGGCATCAGACGCCGCTGCTGCCCTTGATCTCACCTTGTGGTGAAAGCTTGGGAAGGAGGCGAGTATGTGGCCCCACCCCTGCTTATATAGGTAAGCTGATAGGGGTGTGGTCAGACGAATATTGGGATATAAAGGTACATTGTGGTCTTTATTCAGTGCGCGTGCACGTGCGAGGTACAGTGCAGTAGTGATGCCGAGCGTCACCATTATTAACAGAACTTGGTTATAGTCATAACCTATCGTTTGTTGTTGTCGTCATTTATTTCTGATTTTGTTTTTATTGTGTTTTTATATTAAGCTGTAGTGTAAAGCACCCTGTGCATTCGTGCTGTGAAGGGTGCTATATAAATAAAGGTCATTCATTCATTCAGTGACTGAAAAAAGGTTGAGAAATGCTGGTATATATAGTGTGGCTCTTTGTGGTACCACAGTAATTTTTGTGGCTCTTAGTCTCTGACTGGTTGGCCACCCCTGCCCTAATTGCTCCAGATGAGCAGGTTGCCTCCGCTATTGGTGTGTATGTGTGACTCAATGTGTGAATGTGAGGCATAAGTTGTGGATAAAATCTGCTATATAAATGCACCATTTACCATTTTGTCATGTTAAACTGAAGGGAGTAAATAAATGTATTAATGCAACAGCATTTTGTTGTGTACATTGATAATGAGGCTGTACATACGTCTTTCTCTCTCTCTCTCTCTCTCTCTCTCTTACACCCCTCTCTCTCTCTCTCACACCCCTCTCAATTCAATTTCAATTTCAATTCAATTCAATTCAAAGGGGCTTTATTGACATGGGAAACATATGTTTACATTGCCAAAGCCAAAGAAAACAAAGCAAAACAATCAAACAGAGAAATCAGTACAGTACAGAAGGAATTTATTGTGTGATTGACAGTCTTTATGGTGGTTGTATTCCGTTGGATGTCCTTTTCTTGTCACAGCAGCTCACAAATCTTGCTGCTGTGTTTGCACATTGTTGAATTTCACCCAGTAGGTATGAGAGTTTTGCGTTATTTGCCATGTTTTCAAAGTCTGTTTGGGTGTTTGCAATTTGTGGGAAGTATATGTCTCTGATGTCTTGGTATAGAGGGCAGGTTGTTAGGAAGTGTAGCTCGGTTTCCACCTCGTCTTGTGTGCAGTGGGTGCACAGTCTGTCTTCTCTTGGGACGCAGGTCGCTTAATCATTTTAGGCAACCAGCTTGCGCCTAGCCACGCCCCCGCGGCGCTAGCCACGCCCCCGGGGCTCTGCCGCGGCATTATGCAGCCGTAATTCCCCCTCTTTTAACATCGATGGTTAGCTCAACTGGTTCGTAGCCTTGCTGTGGATCCTGTGGTGTGTTGGTGACAAGTTCAAATCCCTTCAATTTTTTTTTTTTTTTTTTTAACGTTCATTCTTTCGCCGGTTAAGTTTAGGCATTGTTTCGGAGTTGGTTAAGGTATGGCGGCCTTTCTCGATGGCTAGGCTGTGCTCGCTTTCTCTCTCCCTGTCTCTCTCTCTTACACCCCCTGCTCTCTCTCTCTTACACCTCCTGCTCGCTCTCTTACACCCCCCCCCCCCTCTCTCTCTTACACCCCTCTCTCTCTGGACTCAAACCTTTTACATCTGGCTGTCTTTCTGAATAGATGGATGGATGGATGGATGGATGGATGGATGGATGGATGGATGGATGGATGGATGGATGGATGGATGGATGGATGAATGAATAGATTTGTCCATCCATCCTGACCCACAGAGCTCCAGGATCCAGGGCCCATGTTGACCCTCCATACTGCCCCAGGACAGGGCCCTTGCTGTGGGGAGGTATTTTAGATTTGAACCCTGAGTGGAACCAGACTTTGGGGGGTTGGGGGGAAACAAGAGGGAGCAGTCCGCCTGGTCATATATCTAGAAAGGATAGAGAGGACACTTCTTTGTGTGTAATGGTAAGCTCCTTTGGTTGGTTGATTGATTGATTGATGAAATTATTGATTGATGGAATGATTGATTGATGAAATGATTGATTGAATGATTACATTTATTTGACATTTCATCTTTAAAATATGGGCAATTCAATTCAAAATAGAACAATAGTAGAACAGTTCCATTCAACAGTTATATTTACCATCTATTTAACAATTATATTTAAAATAAATGTTATTATATTTTAAAATATAGTCCTAATTATATATTTATTCCACACCTTTCTAAACGCTATGTGGATAATTTTCTTCTTTTAATAAAACAATTACTCTATGTAAAGGTCTATAGCACCTTTAAGTGTTATTTTTAAGACCACATTTTCTGTAATGCATACCTTGAATTTACATCTAAAAGTTTACAAATGAAAAGTGTGTTGAAGCTGTATTTCACCAGTACATTGGGTTCAGTTGAGGACTCACTACATTCCTTTTGGAAAGAGAACGTCTGTTCTATTGGTTATGGTTCTGTGATGCTCAGCAGGCTGCTGCCACATGGAACACATTAGACATTCATTCCAACATGGCGATATAGAGGCCTTACTGAGAGGAGAGGAGAGGAGGAGAGAGGAGAGGAGAGAGGGGTAGAGGAGAGGAGAGAGGAGGAGAGGAGAGCTCTGAGGAGAGGAGAGCTCTGAGGAGAAGAGAGCTCTGAGGAGAAGAGAGCTCTGAGGAGAAGAGAGCTCTGAGGAGGAGAGGAGAGCTCTGAGGAGAGGAGAGTTCTGAGGAGAGGAGAGCTCTGAGGAGAAGAGAGCTCTGAGGAGAGGAGAGCTCTGAGGAGGAGAGGAGAGCTCTGAGGAGAGGAGAGCTCTGAGGAGAAGAGAGCTCTGAGGAGAGGAGAGCTCTGAGGAGAGGAGAGCTCTGAGGAGAGGAGAGCTCTGAGGAGAAGAGAGCTCTGAGGAGAGGAGAGCTCTGAGGAGGAGAGGAGAGCTCTGAGGAGAGGAGAGCTCTGAGGAGAAGAGAGCTCTGAGGAGAGGAGAGCTCTGAGGAGGAGAGGAGAGCTCTGAGGAGAGGAGAGCTCTGAGGAGAAGAGAGCTCTGAGGAGAGGAGAGCTCTGAGGAGGAGAGGAGAGCTCTGAGGAGAGGAGAGCTCTGAGGAGAAGAGAGCTCTGAGGAGAGGAGAGCTCTGAGGAGGAGAGGAGAGCTCTGATTTAGTGATCTAGCCTTCCTAATGTCCATAGGTAGGGTGTTCCATAGCTTTGGTGCATAGTTCACGAAGGCTGTGGTTGGGAATCTCCTATAAACCAGTAGTAGAAATATTATTGGGGGTACATCGTTGATAAGAGAATTGGCAGTGTAGCTTGGTCCTGTTCCATTTAGTGCTTTGTATAAGAGGAGGACCTTACAATCGAAATGTTACCGGAAGCCAGTGCAAAGTAGCTAACACTGGACTGATGTGGTCTCTCCTCTTGGTTCTAGTTAATAGCCTAGCTGCAGAGTAGCCAACACTGGACTGATGTGGTCTCTCCTCTTGGTTCTAGTTAATAGCCTAGCTGCAGAGTAGCCAACACTGGACTGATGTGGTCTCTCCTCTTGGTTCTAGTTAATAGCCTAGCTGCAGAGTAGCCAACACTGGACTGATGTGGTCTCTCCTCTTGGTTCTAGTTAATAGCCTAGCTGCAGAGTAGCCAACACTGGACTGATGTGGTCTCTCCTCTTGGTTCTAGTTAATAGTCTAGCTGCAGAGTAGCTAAAACTGGACTGATGTGGTCTCTCCTCTTGGTTCTAGTTAATAGCCTAATTCTAATTATCTTTAGTGAATTTAGCCTAATTCTCTTTAGTGGTTGCCAGATTCCTGTTTTTAAGTTCCAGCATAGAGGTAGTAGCTGGAAAACAACACAGTTCCACAGCCTGAAGTATTATGTAGTACAGGTAAAAATTGTATAAACATCCATTAAAGAATGTGTGCTTGAGAAAGGTTTTAGTAAACCATGTACCACAAAAAAGAGAAGAGAAGAGAAGAGGTATGAGAGTGCTCTACCAGGTTTCCACGTTGCCAGCCAGGTACCCAGGTGGGGTATCTCCCGGGCCTTTCTGTGTGGAGTTTGCATGTTCTCCCCGTGCTGGCAAGGGTTTCCCCCCCGATAAGAGAAACCCAATGGAAAAACATGCACAACAGATCGCTAACGCTGTCGCGTCCCTGATGACGATGGGCAGGAGCACTTGGATTGGTCCAGGGGCGCGGTCCCTCACCGACGCCCCTATCTGCTCCCGGCTGCCCTTGGGGGGAAGGACGACGGGATGGGTCAAGTGCAGAGACTCAATCGCATCGGTGACCCAACAATTGCAGGTGTGTGTGTTCCTGTGTGTGTGCCGCCCCCATCTCATGTGTGTCACTGCATGCCAAATAAAGACTTCTCCAAAGTCCTGCATTATATTATTATTATATCACCTTTCCCTGGATGTGACCTAGCCACAACAGACTCACCTAACACCTTTCCACCTTTCCCTGGATGTGACCTAGCCACAACAGACTCATCTTTCCCTGGATGTGACCTAGCCACAACACTCATCTTTTCCTGGATGTGACCTAGCCACACCAGACTAATCTTTCATCTTTCTCTGGATGTGACCTAGCCACAACAGACTCATCTTTCCCTGGATGTGACCTAGCCACAACACTCATCTTTTCCTGGATGTGACCTAGCCACAACAGACTAATCTTTCATCTTTCTCTGGATGTGACCTAGCCACAACAGACTCATCTTTTCCTGGATGTGACCTAG
>NC_140167.1:82751028-82801028 GCF_963971535.1 Notolepis coatsorum
GTAGGCTTTGTTGGCATGAAATATCAACATACTTGTTGCCAGGTCAGGTCCAATATACAAACGGTGGCATATATATTATTAAGCAGTAAAACATACCATAATATTAGCGATAAGTAAAACAATCAACAGAAACATATTAAATTGCAGGGTGGTCATTCGATCGGGTAGTCGTTTTGCAGATGTGGCCACCCAGATACGTGTATTTACAGGGCTTGTTCTCTTGTTGTGTGACGGCCGTCTGCATGTTTTGCAGCTGGTGCTGTGCACTGACTTTTCTCCCCGCATATGTGTAGCAGCTTTTGGTTATCGGGGAGATGGATGAGCTGTGGATCAATTTTGTTTATTTTGTAGAAGAAAACTTCTCTTAGATCCTTGTATTTCTCACAGTATAGTAGGAAGTGAGGTTCTGTCTCAAACATCCCCCTGATGACAAAGTGAACACAGCCTGGCCTCTCTGGGCAGCCAGTTCTGCCTGTGACGGCCTGTTTCTATGGCTAGACTATGTCCACTCAGTCTGTACCGTGTCAATGTCTTTCTTAATTTTATATCATTCACAGTGATCAGGTATTCTGCCACCGTGTACTCTCTGTTTAGGGTCAAATAGAATTCTAATTTACTTTGAGATTTGGTTGATTTGTTCCAATATTCTATATAGTTTCTTTTTGTTTTGAGGTTATTTGGTTGGGCCAGATTTTTTGGTATCTGTCCTGAGGCATTTGTGGGCAGAGATTTCTGACTAGCTGGCAGAGGGGACTCTTATCTGGGTTCATCTCTTGGCTCTGAAGGGCTTTGTAGTGGTAGGAGTGGGGGTCACTTGATTGGAGGTGTGTGTAAAATTTTATGGCTCGCTTTTGCTTGTGAGGTTGTTGCTACAGAGAGGCTAGCTGTCCTACACACACACACACACATAGACACACACACAAACACACACACATTCCTGTGTCCCGGTAGACAGCGGGTTGTGTCACACACACACACATACACAGTCACACACACACACACACAATCACACATACAATACACACACACACACACACACACACACAAACACACACACACACCGACACACACACAGACACACACACAAACACACACACATTCCTGTGTCCCGGTAGACAGCGGGTTGTGTCACACACACACACATACACAGTCACACACACACACACACAATCACACATACAATACACACACACACACACACACACACACACAAACACACACACACACCGACACACACACAGACACACACACACACATAGACACACACACACACACACACATTCCTGTGTCCTGGTAGACAGCGGGTTGTGACGAACACACACACAGACACACACACACACACACACACACACATAGACACACACACAAACACACACACATTCCTGTGTCCCGGTAGACAGCGGGTTGTGTCACACACACACACATACACAGTCACACACACACACACACAATCACACATACAATACACACACACACACACACACACACACACACACACACAAACACACACACACACAATCACACATACAATACACACACACACACACACACACACACACACACACACACAACACACACCGACACACACACAGACACACACACATACAATACACACACACACACACACACACACACACACACACACACACAAACACACACACACACCGACACACACACAGACTCACACACACACAGTCACACACATACACACACACCGAGTTGTAGTAGCGTTGTAGTAGTAGATCTAGGTTAACTGTTGTTCCTGGAGTGGTAGTGGTAGAGTAGGAGAGTAGGAGTAGGAGATCTAGGTTAACTGTTGTTCCTGGAGTGGTAGAGTAGGAGAGTAGGAGTAGGAGATCTAGGTTAACTGTTGTTCCTGGAGTGGTCGAGTAGGAGAGTAGGAGTAGGAGATCTAGGTTAACTGTTGTTCCTGGAGTGGTAGTTGTAGAGAGAGTAGTAGATCTAGGTTAACTGTTGTTCCTGGAGTGGTAGTTATAGAGTAGTAGGTAGTTGTAGAGTAGTAGTAGCTGAAGTACAACCACACACACACACACACAACACAATAAACACATATACACACTAAACAACGATGCATACAGCAGAGGACATACTGTTGGACACCAACCCGTTGATAAAGAACCTAATTCTCAAGGTTGGTCTCCGTTGGCAGAGGCGTACAAAGGCCGGGGACACAAAATGGCCTTCCGGAGGTACTTTTGATCTCGACATATGCGAAGAGATGAATGTAATGATTCGTAACCACAAGCCAGGCGACAGCAGCAAAAAGAGGTTGAAAAAGAGGACAGAAGAGTTGGGGGTAATGAAGCTCTACGCCCAGAAGGGGAGAGCATACAGGCAGGAAGCTTTAGCGCTAAATCAGAGAGAGACGGATATAGGGAAACCAACATCCCCACCTTATGTCACGCAATTGCCGGTGAACATGTGCTATGTGAACAAAATACTGAAGGAGTGGAGAGGTGAGCTAGGACACAACCCAGAAATTGACCCGTTGCAGAGAACGATGTTTAGAGAAAGTGTGATGAGAGGGCTTCCAGAGGTGGTTAAGAATAGACTGGAAGACGTGGTGGGGTTAATGGACATGACTTATCCTTTGTTCTGTGCACATGTAACACATAGTGTGGAGAAGCAAAGGGCTCAGGAGCAGAAACTCAGGGATCAGGATAGAAATGACTCAAGGAAGTTAACTCAGCAACAACTGCAGCCCCAAAGGAGGTTGCAGGCAGTAATGGTGTCATCTGCTACCTCTCCACCCATGCAGGACCAGGGACCCCCGCCTGCACCTCAGGTAGTGAGAAGCTATGGCTATAGTTCACAGAACCAGGCGTCCAGGCGGCAGACAGGGAATGGGCAATCAGGCCCACGGTTTCCACAGGGACCGGGGAACGAACAACAGTTTCCCCGTTTCCACTGTTGGAACTGCGGCATGCAGGGACACAGGGAAATGAGATGTAGGCAACCATACCGTCCCGGCTCGGAGTATGGAAGACCCGTGCGCCAGGGGGAGTCACAAGGGCCCCACGACCAGGGGGAGACAGGAGGGCCCCGAAACCAGGGGGGTAATCACTAGGGGTGCCCAGAGAATGCGACGGGGGGAAATCAAATGATTGTGGTTTCCAAGGGAGCTGAGCAAGAACCTATTCTGCAGGTCCTAGTGGAGGGCAAATTAACAGAGATGATGGCAGACACTGGAGCAGGTTTTTCCTGCATAAAGCAAAAATACGCCGCTCACTTACCCCAGTCTGGACAGTATGTTCGGACGGTCGGATTCTCGGGAAAAACACAATTAATACCCACATCAGATCCAATCTCTATGACGTATAACAACAAGACCATAACAATACCTGTATTAATTTCGGACAGCACCCCGCGCAATCTCTTGGGACGAGATGCAATGTGTAAACTAGGCTGTAAAATCCTATGTACGCCTGAGGGGATTCAAATTGAACAAGACGTGTACCAAATGATGCTACAAGGGACGGGGGAGAAAGAGGCCACTGTGTTCTGGCTGGGCAACATAGATGCAGAGCTGCAAAGGGTCTGTGCCCCCTGGGAGCCATTTCTGAAAACCCAACTGCCTCAGTCTAGACAAACAAACATGGAGGCACATTGCACACTACAATATTTGACGAATAGTGACCTAGTTAGGAACAAGGCATGGTTGCAGGGACAGCCCGAGCAGGTGCAGATTGACTCATCTGCGATAATTGTAGGGAGACAGGGCGCGGCGTTGAGGGTTAACACGGGTAAGTATCTACGGGAACAACATAGACTAAGAGACGCCGCCCCACACATCACTCTGAGAATAAATCCTGGTTACGAATCCGAACATCTAGGTTCAATGATACAGGAATCCGAGACTCAAAGGTGGGTCTCCACGGAATCTCCGCTAATTTGGAACAGCGCAGATGGGAGTTTCATAAAAATAATGATTTCCTTTTAAGTTTTGGCAAAACCGCAAGTAATCAGATTACCAGGAGACCCTTGCGTTATTCCAGAGGCGGATGCTTTGCTGGAACAGGACATGTTGGCGCGCACCCCGGAACGGTTGTGGTCAAAACACGACACAGATGTGGGTCTAATATTGTCGGCACAGCCAGTGAAGGTCAGGTTAAAGAAGGGTTGTAGACCACCCTTTATCAGACAGTATACAATGAAGCCAGAGTCGGAGGAAGCTATATCACATCAGATTGAGGGACTGTTAAAGGGGGGAGTGCTCGTCCCTTTCAAATCCAGATGTAATACACCTATCCACCCAGTGCTAAAGGCGGACAGGGCTAGGTACAGACTGGTACACGATTTGAGGGCGGTGAACGACGTGGTGTCTGGACCAGAGGCGGAAGTCGCTAATCCACACACCCTCCTGACAAACATCCCGAGTAGCTCGCAGTACTATACGGTCATTGATCTCACGCAGGCATTCTTCAGTGTTCCATTGGAAAAAGAGTCTCAGTATCTGTTTGCTTTTACCCACAGGGGGAAACAATACTCTTACACCCGGTTGCCACAAGGGTTCGCGCACTCGCCGCATTACTTCTCGAAGGCGCTCAAGGAAGACTTGCAAGGAGTGTGCGACACACTACTCAGCACGGTTTTACTGTATGCAGATGACATTCTAATCTGCTCGGATACACGTCAGCAGTGCCATGAGGACTCCATCAAAGTTTTGAGTGGATTAGCCGTGGGAGGCCACAAGGCATCCCGTTCAAAACTGCAGTACTGCCAGCCAAAAGTTGAGTACTTGTCTCGCGTCATTCAAAAGGGCATAAAAAGCATCTCACCCACGCAGCTCGAAGCTGTATCCAAGGCACCTAGGCCATTGACGGTCCGACAGATGATGACGTTTTTAGGGATGACTGGGTACAGCTCTGAGTGGGTGGAGGACTATACGATAGCGACAGCGCCGTTGAGGATGATGATAAAAGAGGCGGGTACAGACAAGCTTCGCGCTCCCTTGACATGGACCGAGGAGGGGGAGGACGCGTTCATAAACATTAAGCGTCTGTTGTTACAGGCCCCTGCCCTGGCGCTGCCGGATTATGAGAAGTGTTTCCACCTATTCGTCTCACATAGAGCGCAGCATGCGACAGCTGTCCTGACTCAAACACAGGGGGGGAGTGGGAAAAAACAACCGATAGCATATTACTCTAGAGCTCTTTCGCCGGTAGAGCAGGGTCTGCCACCTTGTTATCAGGCCCTGGCCGCAGCACATTTGATGTATGAGAAGGCAACGGCCGTGACAATGGGATATGACATTTGCATTTGGACACATCACAAATTGGCAAACTTGATTGAAAGAGGCAAATTTGTTCTGACCAGCCAACGGCAACAGGCTTACATGAGGCTCCTGCAGTACTCGGACGTTACGATAAAAACATGCCACGGCAGTAACCCGGCGGATCTGGTACCACTCCCGAGCGAGGGTCAACCGCATGAGTGTGAGGTGGAGGTACAGGCTTTCGTGAAACTCCGTCCTGATTTGGGAGTCGACCCGCTCGCGATAGCAGAACTCTCACTTTTTGTGGATGGGTCCTGCTATCGGGAGGGGGAAAATTTAAGGTCAGGATACGCCGTCGTACAGTGCAAACCTAACGGAGAAACACTAACAAGAAAGGCCGGACAATGCATGCAACCATGTTCGGCCCAGCTTGCAGAACTAATAGCACTAACAGAAGCATGCATAATAGCTAAAGATCGCACGGTTAACATCTTTACAGACTCTGCGTATGCGCATGGCGTATGCCACCTATTCGCGGCCATTTGGAAGGCAAGAGGCTTTAAGAAATCGGACGGCTCACCGATCCTTCACCACAAGCAGGTTGTGGCGCTTATTCAGGCTGTAAAGTTGCCCAAAAGCATTGCTATCGTAAAGTGCCAGGCACACAGAAAAGACCTGTCCTTTGTGACGACGGGAAACAACGCGGCGGACGAGGCCGCGAAGGCGGCGGCTGCGGTGCCGTCCACGGCTGTTCTGATGTTTGCGGCCGAACTGACGACTGAGGTAACTGAGGATAATTTGAGTGATCTTCAGGACTCAGCCACGCAGGCCGAGAAACAGTCGTGGACGGAGAGGGGGGCTGTAAGGGGGGCAGATGGTCTGTGGAGGAGTCATAACGGTTTGATAGTCGCCTCCATCGATCTTCTGTCCTTAGTGATACCTGAGGCTCATGGTGTTGATCACTGTGGAAGAGCAGAGACCCTGAAACGAATCACGAAAATGGGATTTTGGTCCCCAAAGCTTCAGGCACAAATTGACGTTACACTAGCCAGGTGTTTAACATGCTTACAGGGCAATGTGCGCAAAGGAGTACCGACAGTGGCGGCTTACACACCCCTCCCTGAGGGACCATTCAGACATCTGATTATGGACTATACAGACATGATAACGCCAGTGCAGGGCAAACGATACCTCCTGGTAGTAGAGGACTGCTTTAGTCGCTGGATTGAGGCCATTCCATCTAAACACAAGAACGCGGACACAGTGATCAAGTTCCTGTGTCGCGAGGTCATTCCGAGATTTGGAATTCCCACGATATTACAAAGCGATAATGGCCGCGAGTTCATCGACAAGGTGGTTAAAGGGCTGATGCAGAAATTAGGTATAAGACAGCGCCTTTCCTGTGTCTATAGTCCCGGGTCGCAGGGGAAGGTGGAAAGGGCCAATCTGGTCATTAAAAACAAACTGTTGAAAATCTGTATGCAAACTAAGCTTAACTGGATTGATGCTTTGCCACTTGCTCTGATGGCTATTAGAAGCAGCGTAAACCGCCAAACACAGCTAACACCGCATGAAATGCTTACAGGCCGCAGCATGCCAGCACCGCCATTTAGACACCTGGCTAGGGGCCCGGCATTAGACATTTTTGAGCAAGATCTGAAAAAATATCTTCAGCAAGTGACTAAAATACATGAAGCTGTGTTTCGACAGGAGCAGAGAAAGGAGAGAAAGGGGGAGAAGGAGGCGGAGAAGGAAGCCACCAAACCGAGACTGATCCCTGGGGACTTGGTCTTCGTAAAGGTCCACAAGAGAAAGTGGTCATCACCCCGGAGAGAGGGCCCGTACGAGGTGATCCGATCGACTGGAACGGCAGTCCAAGTCAAGGGATCAGCGACCTGGTTCCACTTCAATCACTGCATAAAGGCCAGCGGCGATCTCTTGGGGGATACAATCGATCGCAGTTATGCAGAACCCGACATGGAGGGTCCGAGACGGCAACTGGAAGGTGCAGTGCCTGCTGATGCTCCCGCAGATGTTGGCAGCAGTGTGCGGACGGTCGGCCGGGCACAACGACGTCATTAAGAACCGTCACGGTCGACCCGTCCTTGAGGATGACGGGTTTGAGTGGGTAGGAGTCCCACGGGGTCCCGCTCAGGCTCAAGTACCAGCAGACTTTCATGACCAGGCTCAGAATCAGGCGCCCCCTTTTCCCTCCATCGAGGAAGGGGGGGAGAAGATAAGACTACAACCAAACGGGGTGTTTCCCGTAGGACCGCAAGGGCATGTTTTTGATTTTGACCATTCCCCCGTTACAGGCGGGGATACTTACCATTATACTAACGAGCATCGGGTTGAGGGGGTAGATAGGAGAGTTGAGCCTGTCCCGAACCAATCACAGGGGACAGGGGTGAGGGGAAAAAGGGAGGTCAAGGACACTGAGTCGGAAGAGGTGGGGGGACAGGATATGTTCCAGAGGACAGCCGGAACGTTGAGGGACTCAGTGGGCTCACTCTGGGCCAGGTTGAGGGGTTTGCTTCCTTCCGGGGAACAAGATGGGGGCGACTATGACTATGACGAGGAAGACCCGGAGGCTGACCCGATGTATAGGGCGGCTTTAGGGAATGAGTGGTTTAAGTGGGTCCAGTACACGAGCGCGCAGAATCAGATAGAGGATTGTTATGTCTGCTCCAAGGCACGTCCGGATAGGCTGCTGGTGAAGGGCACGAAGTTCAGTTGGGCTCAGTGTGACAGGGACGCAGAGGCATGGGAGGGGCCCCATAATAGTCGCCCTTGGTGCGAGGCAGAGTGTTTGGGGTTTCTCGGCTCTAGTCGTTTTAAGGCGGCAGGAAACGTCACGGATTTCAAGGATGTCACTATGCGGGAACGGTGTAGGAAATTGGATGTACGTGTGCAGGGGGTAGCGACGGGGTTGCCAATACCCAGAGGTGTCAAACTATGGCTGACCAAGGATTTCGAGTGCTTGCAAAAGGAGGGGACCCGGGATGTAGGGGAGGTGGCAGAGGGGCGGTGCACTACTATTTGGAGCATCACGACTAACTGTACGAAAGAAGGAAAGTGTGGACACGGGGTCGTGTTAAAGGGAGTGGATACCAACCCACGGCCTGTAGCTTGCCCTTTTCATGTCCAGGATATGGCACTGGCGGACCAATACTGGCTCTGCGGCGGTAGGAGGTTGAGGAATACACTTCCTTTAGATTGGTCAGGTAGATGTGCCCGGGTTCAGGCGATCATGCCAATGGTGGTCCTACCATTATCAGTGACGGAAGGACCTTCTGAGTCTCCTATCTCTCGAACGAAGCGTAGCTACAAGGCAGACCCAAGGGTGTATCTGGACAGCATAGGACAGCCAAGGGGCATTCCAGCCGAGTTCATGGCTAAGAATGAGATTGCGGCAGGGTTTGAGTCTATTCTGCCATGGATATCGGTCAATAAGAACACCGGGTGGATCAACTATTTGTTTTACAATCAGCAGCGGTATCTCAATTACACCGAGGAGGCGTTGGATGCAATGGGGGACCAGATGCACGCGACCAGTACGGTGGCGTGGCAGAATAGACAGGCTCTGAACTGGTTAATGGCGGAGAAGGGTGGAGTCTGTTCCATGTTTGGACAGTACTGCTGCACATTCATTCCGACGAATGTGGGGCCAGGGGGAAAGTTCTCCGAGGCCATGGCTAAGCTGAAGGATTTGAGGGAGGAGTTGAAGGGGAATTCTGGCCGGAATGAAGAATGGTGGGGGAGTGGGGTGTTGGAAAGATTGGGACAGTGGGGAAGCATAGTGATGCAGACGGGGATATCCATCGGGGTGGCAGGGTTGATATTGGTTCTCCTTTTCTGTTGTGGTATGCCTCTCTTGGGTAGGCTGGTAACTTCACACGTAACGAGCCAAATGCTGATGGTGGGACAGAAAGAGATTGAGCCACAAATCGGGCCATATCCTCAGCTTTATGCTGCCTTGGAGGGAGACGAGGGGATAGAGGATTAGGGGTATGGTGAGGTAGGGACATTTTCTTTTTGTTGGTTCTTTCCTTTAAGAGTGACGGGGGATGGTCTGAGTGCAGTTTTGTTGGTTTATTCCTTTAACTAGGAATTTTAGTCTGATTTTCTAATGATCCTTCGGCATAGAGATTGCAACCATTGAAAATCATTGCATTGTTTTTTATTTTTTTATTATTTTTTGTTTATTTTACTTGTGGTCCTGGTCAAACCGGAATGGGAAGGGGCATCGGCAGAGTGTCGGTTCTGAGCCTGAGGAAGCATTGAGAAGAAGTGGTCGGGGGATCGGTTCTGGGGACTGGAGGGACAAAGGGGGGGGCTAACGCAGTGGGCAAGATGGGCACCTCCCGTCGAAGATGGGGGGACACGTGGTGAGGTCGGTACCAGCGCCTCCCGTCCAGGCATGGGGACATGCTTCTACGAGGACTGGAGGTGTGGCGTGGTGGTTGCTGTATTGGCAAAATGTGACTTTTGGCAATACGGTGAGGAGACTATGGCGTGGGCATGGAAGGGGGGCTGAGCGATGGACACTGGGACTCAATGTTATGGAAGAGACAATGTCATTTTTTTGGGAGGGATGTTCTATGTTTAGTTCTGACGGTCAACTTCTCCTTTCCCTGATGAGAGTCGCGGTTTCCGGCCGGAACTGTGGCTCATTTGGTAAGCGGTGGAGGTTGGGGGGATTTGTCTGTCAGGTTAGGATTATAAATTGGGGTATTTTTTTGATGTTTTATTATTACTCTTGTTTTGAGCGGTTTTGTGTTTATTGTGAGAACGGTAGTCAGCCTTTGTTGGTCCGTTAGGGGTCCAGTGAATGAAGTAAGGTTTCTTGTTTAGTTAGACGTTCACATTTTCTTGGTTATATGATTTGGGTGGGACTAGGGATAGCCCCAAATGGGGGAATGTTGGGGAAAATGTGTATGAGGTGGACTAGTTTAATATAGGTCAACTAGCAGTGCTGAAAGACGGTCTGGCTGACGTTCTTAAAACAACTTGGACAGAGGGACATTTCAGTACGGCACATTGTGTGCTGGTAATCTTATCTTGTTCTTTTCTCTCTTTCATACATACACAGCACACACACACAGACACAGGCACAGCACACACACACAGACACACGGACACGCACATACACAATACACACATACAATACACATACGTCTGTACGCAGACGCACGCACACACAGACACACACACACATACACACACACACACACACACACACACACACACACATCTCACTCTCTACATCATATCGTGTGTGGATATCATATCTTGCTTATCTCTCTTCATGTTCTCTCTCTCCGATGTTAAATCTACGTATCATCTTAATGTACGTCATGTCAGATCTGACATGATGTGATACGTCATCATATCTGTCATGGGGGGGCAGGACTGAGAGGGGATTTAGGGACAGGCAAAGGGATCCAGGACAGAGTGTTTTTTGTTCAAGCTGTGGTGATCCTCTTTGACCCATAGCTCTTGCTGTTAAAGAACTTCTTTTCTTAAATAAATTACCTATTTGTTACAATTGGAAATATCGTCTCCTGCTGTGTTAAACAACCTTTCCACAACAGACTGCTGCCAGACATCCAACTACAACTACTAGGATCCTAAAAAAGGACAATAAGTCATAACACAACCTTATGCATACTGCACCTTATGTGAATACTGGTTAGTTAATTATATTGACTTGTTATATTGTTTACACTGCTTGTTTTTACTACCTGTACCTCCCCTCCCCCATGCTGCTATGATGCCTGCATTTCCCCAAGGGGATCAATAAAGGAATATCTTATCTTATAATGCCAGGGTGTGTTGTAGGGTTCTAGTGTGTTCTCCACTATAAGGCCAGGGTGTGTTGTAGGGTTCTAGTGTGTTCTCCACTATAAGGCCAGGGTGTGTTGTAGGGTTCTAGTGTGTTCTCCACTACAAGGCCAGGGTGTGTTGTAGGGTTCTAGTGTGTTCTCCACTATAAGGCCAGGGTGTGTTGTAGGGTTCTAGTGTGTTCTCCACTATAAGGTCAGGGTGTGTTGTAGGGTTCTAGTGTGTTCTCCACTATAAGGCCAGGGTGTGTTGTAGGGTTCTAGTGTGTTCTCCACTACAAGGCCAGGGTGTGTTGTAGGGTTCTAGTGTGTTCTCCACTATAAGGCCAGGGTGTGTTGTAGGGTTCTAGTGTTCTCCACTATAAGGCCAGGGTGTGTTGTAGGGTTCTAGTGTGTTCTCCACTACAAGGCCAGGGTGTGTTGTAGGGTTCTGGTGTGTTCTCCACTATAAGGTCAGGGTGTGTTGTAGGGTTCTAGTGTGTTCTCCACTATAAGGTCAGGGTGTGTTGTAGGGTTCTAGTGTTCTCCACTATAAGGTCAGGGTGTGTTGTAGGGTTCTAGTGTGTTCTCCACTATAAGGTCAGGGTGTGTTGTAGGGTTCTAGTGTTCTCCACTATAAGGCCAGGGTGTATTGTAGGGTTCTAGTGTGTTCTCCACTATAAGGCCAGGGTGTGTTGTAGGGTTCTAGTGTGTTCTCCACTATAAGGTCAGGGTGTGTTGTAGGGTTCTAGTGTGTTCTCCACTATAAGGTCAGGGTGTGTTGTAGGGTTCTAGTGTGTTCTCCACTACAAGGTCAGGGTGTGTTGTAGGGTTCTAGTGTGTTCTCCACTATAAGGCCAGGGTGTGTTGTAGGGTTCTAGTGTGTTCTCCACTATAAGGCCAGGGTGTGTTGTAGGGTTCTAGTGTTCTCCACTATAAGGTCAGCGTGTGTTGTAGGGTTCTAGTGTGTTCTCCACTATAAGGCCAGGGTGTGTTGTAGGGTTCTAGTGTGTTCTCCACTACAAGGCCAGGGTGTGTTGTAGGGTTCTAGTGTGTTCTCCACTATAAGGCCAGGGTGTGTTGTAGGGTTCTAGTGTGTTCTCCACTATAAGGCCAGGGTGTGTTGTAGGGTTCTAGTGTGTTCTCCACTATAAGGTCAGGGTGTGTTGTAGGGTTCTAGTGTGTTCTCCACTATAAGGTCAGGGTGTGTTGTAGGGTTCTAGTGTGTTCTCCACTATAAGGCCAGGGTGTGTTGTAGGGTTCTAGTGTGTTCTCCACTACAAGGCCAGGGTGTGTTGTAGGGTTCTAGTGTGTTCTCCACTATAAGGCCAGGGTGTGTTGTAGGGTTCTAGTGTTCTCCACTATAAGGCCAGGGTGTGTTGTAGGGTTCTAGTGTGTTCTCCACTACAAGGCCAGGGTGTGTTGTAGGGTTCTGGTGTGTTCTCCACTATAAGGTCAGGGTGTGTTGTAGGGTTCTAGTGTGTTCTCCACTATAAGGTCAGGGTGTGTTGTAGGGTTCTAGTGTTCTCCACTATAAGGTCAGGGTGTGTTGTAGGGTTCTAGTGTGTTCTCCACTATAAGGTCAGGGTGTGTTGTAGGGTTCTAGTGTTCTCCACTATAAGGCCAGGGTGTATTGTAGGGTTCTAGTGTGTTCTCCACTATAAGGTCAGGGTGTGTTGTAGGGTTCTAGTGTGTTCTCCACTATAAGGTCAGGGTGTGTTGTAGGGTTCTAGTGTGTTCTCCACTATAAGGTCAGGGTGTGTTGTAGGGTTCTAGTGTGTTCTCCACTATAAGGTCAGGGTGTGTTGTAGGGTTCTAGTGTGTTCTCCACTACAAGGTCAGGGTGTGTTGTAGGGTTCTAGTGTGTTCTCCACTATAAGGTCAGGGTGTGTTGTAGGGTTCTAGTGTGTTCTCCACTATAAGGTCAGGGTGTGTTGTAGGGTTCTAGTGTGTTCTCCACTATAAGGTCAGGGTGTGTTGTAGGGTTCTAGTGTTCTCCACTATAAGGTCAGGGTGTGTTGTAGGGTTCTAGTGTGTTCTCCACTATAAGGCCAGGGTGTGTTGTAGGGTTCTAGTGTGTTCTCCACTATAAGGCCAGGGTGTGTTGTAGGGTTCTAGTGTGTTCTCCACTATAAGGCCAGGGTGTGTTGTAGGGTTCTAGTGTTCTCCACTATAAGGCCAGGGTGTGTTGTAGGGTTCTAGTGTGTTCTCCACTATAAGGTCAGGGTGTGTTGTAGGGTTCTAGTGTGTTCTCCACTATAAGGCCAGGGTGTGTTGTAGGGTTCTAGTGTGTTCTCCACTATAAGGTCAGGGTGTGTTGTAGGGTTCTAGTGTGTTCTCTACTATAAGGCCAGGGTGTGTTGTAGGGTTCTAGTGTGTTCTCCACTATAAGGCCAGGGTGTGTTGTAGGGTTCTAGTGTGTTCTCCACTATAAGGCCAGGGTGTGTTGTAGGGTTCTAGTGTGTTCTCTACTATAAGGTCAGGGTGTGTTGTAGGGTTCTAGTGTGTTCTCCACTATAAGGCCAGGGTGTGTTGTAGGGTTCTAGTGTGTTCTCCACTATAAGGTCAGTGTGTGTTGTAGGGTTCTAGTGTGTTCTCCACTATAAGGTCAGGGTGTGTTGTAGGGTTCTAGTGTGTTCTCCACTATAAGGTCAGGGTGTGTTGTAGGGTTCTAGTGTGTTCTCCACTATAAGGTCAGTGTGTGTTGTAGGGTTCTATTTTATTAAATTTTTTTACCTTTATTTACCCAGGGTAGGTTCACTGAGCACGGGTGCTCTTTTTCAGCTACGCCCTGCTTCACATTCACACAGTTCCATTCACACCTGGTAGCTGCCCAGTACAACCACAGTCTGACACCGTTGGCCACTGAGCAACTCCACTGGAGCAGTTGTTGAGTGCCTTGCTCAAGGGCACTTCAGCGGTTGGTGTTAAGGGTATCGGAGAGAGTTATTAATTCACTTCCCCAGCCCAGATTTTTCCTGCCGGTCCGGGGGATCGAACCGGCGGCCTTCTGGTCACAAACCCGCTTCTCTAACCTTTAGGCCACCGCTGCCCCCATGTATGTTGGGGGGTTCTCCACTATGATGTCATGGTATGTTGGAGAGAGAGAGAGAGAAGAGAGAAGGGAGGAGAGAGAAAGAGGGGAGGAGAGAGAGAGGGCCCCTGGGAGAGAGTGTAACTTTATATCTCTCTTCCTCTCCCTGACCTTTCTGTGCTCTGTTAGTCTCTCACTCTCTGTATCTCTCCATTTCCCTCTCCCTCTCTCCCTATCCCTCTCTCTCTTCCTTCTTTCTATTTCTCTAGTTGGTTGTGTTTTATCTATCTCCCTCTCCCTCCCTCCCTCCCCTCTCTCTCTCCCCTTCTCTCTCAGCAGTCTATCCAACATGCTCTCTTTCTCTCATCCTTTCAAGTTTCAAGTTTCTTTATTAGTTGTCATACAGAAGTACAGAATACTTTTATACAAAATGCTTCTTTCTGTTACGCTCCAGAGACGTTGCTAGACAAAAATAGATAAGTATAAAATAAGTATAGAAAGTAAAAAATAGAAGTCACGTACGTGGACACAAGTGTTCAGTATGTACTGTACATATGTACAATGTTCAATGCAGAGTAGAAGTAACTGAGTTACCATACAATATACTATACAATATACTAATATACAATATACTATATAGTGCAAAGCAGAAATGGGATGAGGTACAATTTAGGTACAATTTACAGTAGGGTGTAATGAGGTATGGGTTGTAGTGCAAATTCTTTACCAATAAATATAAAGTGTGTTTAGGTGTTCTAAAGTGTGTAAAGTGGGTGCTGCAGTGAGTCGTTTGTTTAAAGTGAGTGTGTGCGTGTGGATGTGTGTGCTGTGAGTGCATTGGATGGTTGTTACATAGTGTTATTGTTCGTTGAGCATCCTGATGGCCTGGGGATAGGCCGTTTCCGTTTCTCTCCTGTACCTGTCACAATTTTATTTTTTTTATCTACTTTTTCTTCCCATTTTCTATTTTTCTCCCATCCCAATTTCGTATTATCCAATTCTCCCCTCCCCTGTCTCGAACGTTGCTAGACTATGCCTCCCACTGGTCGGCTGCAGTGAGGACCAAGCCTTGCATCACGTATCCCCTCCGGTACACGAGGAGGCAGCCGTCGCATCTTTTCACCTGCACAGCGCGATCTCTCAGTGGCGAGGAGTAACGCGTGGGAGGCTCACGCTGCCCTCGATACTTCCTGATTCTGCTGTACAGGCGCACCAACAGACCTGTAGGAGTCGCTGTCCACAACGTCCGATCCCCACCCACCGGCTTTCCCACCCCCTAATACTGCCAATTGTATTAGTATGAACGACCAGCCAAGCCGGAAGCAACACAGAGAGCTGGGCTCGAACCCAGCATCTCCTGCGTTAGTGGCGAGCGCCTTGCCCACTGCGCCACTTAGCCGCCCCTCCTGTCACAATTTGTCTGTATCTCACTCTCACTCATAATCTCTCCTTCCCTCCCTAGCCCTCTCTCTCTCTTTCTCCCTCTCTTCCTTTTCTATCCCCCCTTCTCTCTCCCTCTCCCCCTCTCTTTGATGCTCTGAGGCTTAAGACTATGCCAGGTCCCACAACTGGAAGCAATCAGATTGAATCCCTCTGCAATGCAACATGCTCTCCCTCTATCTACAGTATATAGCTCTCTCTCCCCCTCTCTCTATTCCTCTATCTCTCTCCACCTCTCTCTAAATCTCTATCTCCCATCGCTCTCTCCCCCTCTCTATTCCTCTATATCTCTCTCTCCCCCCCTCTCTCTCCCGTTAACCCCCCCTCTATATACCTCTATCTCTCCCACCTCTATCTCCCCCCTCTCTCTCTCTCCCCCCTCTCCCCCGTTATCTCTCTCTCCCTCTATCTCTCTCTCTCCCACCTCTCTCTCTCTCTCCCTCACTGACTGACACTAACTATCTCCATCATACTAAACCAGACACATGTTTTCTTTAATTGCTATGTGCTTCTGTAGTAGAATTCCAGCCAAACTGTGTTTATTGTACTGTATACCATGAAGCACAGAATGGCGAAAACACAGAGGTAAAATACATACACTTTTCTTCCCCCGCTCCTAAAGTACAAGAAACGAGACACACCTCTGATTTAGTAGTGCAGCTGCTGGTTCAGGCTTCCTCTAATCTCTGTGGAGGGGGGTTGAAACAGGCAGACGCTTATTGAGTAAGAGATAGTGTCTCGTTTGATCCTTCCTGGGAAAGTCAATAACATGGGTGATTTTACAACCCAGGGCCCTAGGCCCATCTGGTCCAACAAAGAAACTGCCATGGGAGATGCCAGTTTGTCTCTGCTGAAACAAAAGAGCAGTAAGATCAAAGAAAAGACCATTTGAAACCACATCGTGACGTAATTCGATGTAAAACGTCACGATAAGGAGTTAGCCAATGAGAGTTGAGAGTAAGTGTCCTCCAATAGGAACACTCGAGGAGAGGTTGGAAAACGCCCGCTTGCCGTAAAACTAGAGGCGGAGCCTAAATTTGATATTAGCAAAGACTCCGTGCTAGTAGAGACACAACAACACACCCGAACAGAGACCCAGGAAGCAACAAAGAACACACACCCTTTTTCTCCACAACAGACTGAGGAAACCACGCAGCAGAGAGACGGCCGCAAAAACCTACCATCTGAAGAAGCCGAGACGAGACATGCCCATAGATATTGAATATTTAGCCTAAAGTCTGGTGAACCTCGGCATAGTGAGGTCTTCCATCAGGTTTTATTGCAATTGTTCTTTCAAATCTTTGATTTGTATTGATTGAAATCCTTTTTATTAAACACGGATTCTTCAAACTGCTCGGAACTCGATTTCTTCAACCGCCGCGCCGTGTTCTCTGAAGGTGTACGAGCAGAAAACCATCACATACATGGTTATCTGCATTTGTAGCTCAGTAGTACTTCAAAGAGCTTTATAAGGTTTAAAAACAACGCAGAGTACGAAGATTAAGCTAGGAAGTTACTACATTTTTGGTGCCGTGACAAGAATCGACGCGCTCGTTTTTTTTTTTTTTTTTTTTTCACAACAAAGAGAAGTTATTATTTTTTTTTTTTTTCTCGCCTCTCTTCGCTTTCTTCACGAACGGTCGAACGAGGAATCAACTGATCAATCGATCCGTCTTCAAGTGACTGGAAGTCGCTGAGAGGTGAGTGTGATGATAAAAATGAGGGCTCTATTCGAACCAACGGGGGGTTGCTAAAAGTATGACTGTAATTAGATATTAAATGAAATGTTCTGACCAAGGGGTAGCGACTCAAGGCTGTGTGTGTTTATAGGTCCTGTAAGCTGGATTTTTAACCACACTGTGCTGTCGTATTCCTTACAGTAAGGGAGTTAAGCACAATTTTGCGTTGTACGTTCTACAGTAGAAATTTTAGCACAAGTGAACGAGACGCTGCCCGTGGTCGGAACATTAAAAAGAGGTATGGAAGTATTTAGGAACAATGTCTAGGTTTGTGCTCAGGGTTAAGCAAGGGGAACATGTGCATAGTACGCCTTATAGTATTGGCTTTAGCACATTTGCGTAGTATTTTCTACAGTAGAAATGAAGCATGAATAGAGTCTAGTTTAACCCTGGGCACCGCCGGACGTGTTAAATTTAAACAACGATAGGCTGTAACATTAGAATAGTACTTGAGGTAGACTCGTATGTTGCAAGCTATGCTGTAACATAGGACTCGTATGTTGCAGGCTATGCTGTAACGTAGGACTCGTATGTTGCAGCGATAGGCTGTAAACATTAGAATAGTACTTAAGGTGGACTCGTATGTTGCAAGCTATGGTTAAACAATTACTAGTGTATGATGTTTGTGTATGAGTGAAAGGACTTATGGTTAGGTTTAACATGTGTGAAGTATATAGATTAAATCTGTAAAGTGGCACTTATAATATGACTGAGAACGGTTTTTAATATTGAATCGGGTACACACGCGACGTCCAAAGTGCACACACGCAACGGCAAATGCGCCACCCAACTTCGTGGTGGGGGGCGCGTGCGTGTCGTAGCGCGCAACATGCTACAAACGATAGCTCGTTGTGGCTCGCCTGGGGACGGTTTAATACTGTATGTTGTGAATGGGGCGATAGGGGTGAATGTTTATGGTTAGGAGTGATTGGTGGGATGTGTGAGAGTATAGTTATGTTATTATGTAATTTAAGTCACCGATTGGCCGTGGGGGAGTTTAATGGAAACGCCGGTTTTCCGAGGCCCGTCGAACGCAGCAGCGGTTAGCTGCTGTATTAGCCTCTGGGCACCGGAGCGAACGGGGGGAAAAGTAGACGTAATTCAAATGTATAAGGTCGATCGATAGTGTCTTGAGATTACGGGGATATGTAGGGCACTTAAAGGTTTTCATATTCGTGGCGGATAAAACCAGTTATGTAATGTTTAAGGTGATCGGGATTTTCTAGACCCGACCCGGAAGTCGTTCTAAGCTCGCCGGAAATGACGACGGAGGGGTCAAACTAGTGTCTTGATATTATGTTTTTATATTTCTAATTAGATCGCTACACTGGCGTTTTGAGGGAAATAGGATTCTGTTGTGGGGTATGTGGTATTGTATTAACGTTGCGAGGGGACGGCCCGCGCGGCGGAACGGGTCGTTGGGAACGTTTTTATGGGATCATGGGAGCAGCTAAGCTAATGCTACTTAGCCGCGCTGACGGCTAAAGCGGTCGCCGGATGTGACGTCGTAAGCGCGCGCTAGGTTGAAGCTAACGAAGCTAATATGCTAAGCTAACATGCTAAGCTAACTGTGCTGACGTCATGGCATGACGGGACTCTCGGTATGTCTCGCGAGGGGGCGTCCATCTTAGAAGGGGCGCCGAGCGTCCATCTTAGAAGGGGCGCCGAGCGTCCATTTTGGGAGGGTACCGAGCGTCCATCTTGGTAGGGGTGGCGAGCGTCCATTGTTAAGGGGAAGGTGGAGTTTATTTAGGAATACGGTAGGGGGCAGTAGTGGACAGGATGAATATGTTTGGATTCTGCTCACAGAACGCTTTCATTGTACACTCTCTCTCCCCCTCTCTTCTCTTTCTCCCTCTCTCTTTCTCTCTCTCTCTTCTCTCTCTCTTTTTCTCTTTCTCTCTTTCTCTCTCTCTCTCTCTTTCTTTCTCTCTCTCTCTTTCTCTTTCTCTCTCTCTCTCTCCCTCTCACCTCCCCTCCCTCTCTCTCTCTTACCCCCCCCTCTTTCTTTCTCTCTCTCTCTCTCTTTCGCTTTCGCTTTCTCTCTCTCTCTCTCTTTCTCTTTCTCTCTCTCTCTCTCTCTCTCTCTCTCTCGCCTCCTCTCCCTCTCTCTCTCTTCCTCTTTCACCCCCCCCCTCTCTTTCTTTCCTTCTCTCACCCTCCCTCTCCCTTTTCGCCTCCCCCCCTCTTTCCCTCCCCTCCCTCTCTCTCTCTTTCTCTTTCACCCCCCCCCTCTCTTTCTTTCCTTCTCTCACCCTCCCTCTCCCTTTCGCCCCTCTCCCTCTCACCTCCCCCCTCTTTCCCTCTCTCTCTCTCTTACCCCCCCCATCTCGCTCGCTCCCCTCATTTCAACACCGCCTCTCTTCCATGTACTTCCCCCCCCTCGGCCCCCCCCCCGAAACGCTTCTCTTTCTCTCCTAGGTTAGGGCCTGTATATAGAGTTTTTTATGGGTTTCAAACGCGGTGTAGTGCTAGGTATATTGTTTATTGCGGTTTACTGTAATGTTTCAAAAGGCGGTAGGTTGAGTTTGGGACTTATTAAGTTGGTTAGGTTACATAGGATGGACAATTGCTAAGTATTTGCTGTGTGCTGTGGTGATGTTTGCGGTTATAGTAGTTTGTGTGAATGTTATCAGGGTGTGTGTGACGTACGTGTTCAAGACTCTCGGCGCGGCTGGTTCTGCGTCTGGGGACCCACACCGCTCGGTTGCGCCTGCGTATGCAATGATGGTGATGAAGGTTGGCGCGGAGGGTGGCAGGGTAGGTGTGGGCGTTCCGATAAAGCCGTGGTGCCCGGCGTCCGCGCTGGCGACTATTCTCTGATCTGGGTGGTGGACATTCAGGGTTGGGGAGTGGGAGGGCCGGGGCGTGCGTGTGGGTGTGAGGCGGGGGACGTTCCTGGACGACCGTGCGTTGCAATTGACGGGATAGGATTGTGTGTACAATTGTGTTTTTTCCCCATAGTAGGTACGTTTGGAGGGCTGTGTGATGTGGGGCGGTGTGCCCGGGGTTCGGTGTTGGGTCTGGTCGGCTATGCATGGCCGTCCGGCAGGGCACTGGACTCTGGGGATACTGGCCTGGAGCACGGGAGAGGTTGCCGGGATGCTGTCTGCTGTGTACCTGTGGTGAGGTGGGTTTAGGCCGCTGTGGAGGGGCTGACGAGGTCTCTTCAGTAAAACAGGGTCGGCACCTCACGGCGTGCGTGGCGCGGCGTCTGTGGCATTCTTTAGATTACCTCTGGGGGACACGTGTCTGGGTGACAGGTGTCCCCTGGGGGGTGTGGTACTAAATAATGGAAAAGAATGTAAAAAATGAATGTAATTATATTAATCAAGATGTTTTGGTTTTCCGAGGAGTATCAGAATTGGAGCAGGATCAAGCGGAAGTAAAGGAGAGCGGAGATTCAACAAAAAATAGGAACCCAGTGTGTTGACAGAGATCGAACGAGATAAGCTGTATCGTTATATCGTTATTTTCAAACAGATCACACTGTGTCTTGCTAAATATATTAGTATAGTGTTGCCCGACATTTCCAATGCATAACGAATAGTGGAGATAACAGGGAAATGCCACTGTATTAAGTCTGGATGTTTTTTGGCTTTCTTTCCATACAGGTGCTCGACTGGACAGGAGCTCTGAACGATTTCCATAACCATCTGGGGAAACGGGCCGGCTGTAATGAGCCTTGGTATAAGTATGAATGATAAGCCAGTTATCAATCCTTGTCTGCACAGTAGAAATTTGACAGTGTGAGTGTTTTAACTCAAGTAAGTAGAAATAGTGAAAGACAGAGAAACTTGTTTTTTCAAACGGTAATTACAGGAGTGTTTGAAGTGGAATGAATGACAGTAACATAGGAAGTTCACCTTGGTGGAACATTGATAGGAACAACTGGAGCGGTAAATGCAATATTATTAACAATAGAATAACAACAACAACAATATGGAAAAGGGGCTTAGTGATCGGGCCATTGGGGGGAGTAGGCCGAGAGCCTCTGCAGACATTTCCCAGATAGACTTTACCAGTGATAATGACCTGATTGATATGGACTTCTCTCATGTGACCAGTACGACAAAAGGACTGGCAATGTTGACTTTGGTTCCAATACAGGGGAGTGAACCAGTGACGACGGTGTTACTCCAACCAGAACCGATTCAAGCTGGAGTGTCCATTGCAGGCGACTGCAGTTTAACCAAGGTACAGAAAAAGAGACTGAGGAGGGCGGCGTTGTTACAGCGGTCCCGTGAAATCCACTCTGGCCGGAAGGCTGGAACTGAGACCGACAGCAGGTATGGAATACGCGACCCATGTCCAACCTGCCCTCAGCACCGAAGCCAAGATGAGAGGCGGGAAGAAACACATTCCATTCGGAGGACACAACGACGTTGTGGTCAAACCCAAACACATGGTGATGGAGAACCCCTCCCCCATCAGGCCGTTCCAGTACGTGTGTGCTTCAGACAGCGAGCAGACCCTCCTCGCCGCCCCGGCCCAGTTCCTGCTGGAGACCTTTCTGCAGAGCTGCTGCCACAGGCTGTTCCCCAAAGCCGTCCGGAACAGAACCAACCCTGTGCTGTCCATCGACAGCTACCTCAACATCGGCCCAGCCCAGTGATGGGAAGTCAAACCGCCGGTGCTGAGATGGGGGAAGAGGCAGCATCCTATAGACAACAGAGAGCGTTTGTGACAGCGTTCGAACAACACGAGGCAGTTCATCGAGATCTGATGAAGATACAGCTGGAGATTGGTCAAGCCGCACACGAGACTCAGCGATTGGGACGAGAACTGGCAAGAAAGGCTGCGCTACTAGAAGCGACAGCTGTTGAGATCATGCTTCGGGCGTCTGACCTAGGCCGCCGTGATCAAAGAGTGCCCTGTGCTCCGTTGCCCGGACAGGGAACTGGGCCGCGACGCAAAGGGTGGCAACCACGACCAAAAGGAGACAGAGGCCGGGAGACTGGTCATATCTCACGGGGGTGTGCGAACAATGGCCCGGCTAGCTCAGTCGGAAGAGAATGAGACTGATTAGAATAAGGATAGAGATGAGGATACATAGATAAGGTTTGATTAGGTGTGCGAGTTACTAAAATGGTTTGGAAGACTAACCAGGGTAAGTTGGGGCTATAGAGGGATGACGTAACTGAATATTGCATGAGCTAATCAAACTAACAAAATTAATGGTTTTAGACAGGAACAATGGAACATTTAATGTTAGACAGAGTTGGAAACAAAGGACTATTTAATTTGGTTGCAGGGATTTATGCCTCTAGATGATAGTTAATTCTGTTGGATGAGTGTGTAGCATTTAGGCACTCACAATTTTTTTGTTTATTTACAATTTTCTTTGTTTTTGTTTGACTATATTTTTTAGGAACTGGCTGGCTGGGAGGGATCTCTCGCTGGTCAGGGATAGCAGGTGGTGGTGACACAGCGAGACTGGTAGGAAGTCTGATATAATGAGCTGGAAACTGAGAATGGACGGGAGCTGGTTCATGGTTTGTTTTCCGCTCATTAAGAGTCCAGATGTAGAATCTGGGGGGTTGTGTCACATGTTGGGTTATGTTAAGTGTTGGGGAAACATATTTCTCTGTCTATAGAAAGCTCTGTAGGTTTCTGGTCGCAAATTGGCCAGATAGTGTTCATGTAGGGTGCAGACATGTGAATTTGATGATTGACTTAGGGGAGGCTCTGCACCGGCTTGTTGAAAGCTGGCGGAGTGTGTGTGATGAGTGTTTAAAGAGACTGTGGTTTGTTGACCATGCACATAGGTTCTGTTGGTGATTGGCCTCGTCTAGAGCTGGCTGTCCGGACCGAGGAGCTGTCGGGAAACAAGGTATTGATAGTGAAATAATGAATATTCCACTTTTAAGGGTGTGGATAGTTGTGTTGAGCTTGAGATATTTGATCTAGTAAAACTGTACAGCACAAATAAGAAATGAGACAGAGGTGATTTGATTGGATGCTAACGTAAGCAGCTGTAAAATACATAGATAAATGATTTGGAGAATTATGTATTGTCAAAATGCGGAACAGTAGAGAATGTATCTGCGAAAATAAATGTTTCCAATCTATTATGTGTTTTGTAAATAATAATCCAAAATGCAAATAAGGACAGAGGGAAAGTCGTTTCCTTCTGTGGAAAATTGGAGCAGTACCGAGACCTGCACACAACAAAGAGGAGGCTGTGGTTAGCACAAGGTACAACAAGAAGAAAACGGTTAAAAACGAATTAAAAATAAGCTGGTAATGATCTGTCAACACACAGGACTGATTTGGTTGAACGCTCTCCCTCTAGTACGGTTGGCTTGTCGTTCGTGCGAACTTCGCGGTCTGCGTTTGACACCGCACGAAATGATGCTAGGTCGCTGCATGGTAGTACCAGGTTTGCGCGCGACAGGCAAAGGTCCGAGTTTGGACATCCTGGACAACGACATGCGTGAGTACGTAAAATACATGTCAGAGATACACAAAAGTATTCTGGTTCATGTCTCCAGTAGACAGGAGCATGAAACCGGGGAGGAGGTGAATAGGCAGACTACACCTCAAATCATACCAGGCGACTACGTTTATGTCAAAGTATTTAGACGCAAGTGGTTTGGCGCGAGACGGGAAGGGCCATACAAAGTCGTTCGAGCCACCGAGAGGGCTTTACAAGTTGAAGGATCGCCTATGTGGTTTCACGTTACTCATTGTGTAAAAGCAACCAATACGGACCAAGAATGGGAACCTGAACCACAAGACCTTGACGGTAAAACCGGGGCGTCGCAACCGTTACACGAAGGCGAAGTGAAGGCGGCGCTAACCCCAAACGATGGGGAAGACCCGGATGATTATGGCGAGCCAGACCGAGGGGGCCACGATAGGCCACCAGTAGAAGATGAAGGTTTTTTACAGGAACCAGACAGAGGAGAGGATTATGAATTGGAACATAATAACTTCTCCTCTGTGGACATGGAGAAGGTACCAGAAGAGCCAGAGGAACCAGTGCTTAGCACAAGCCCGGAACAAGATACTCGACCACAACGAGTCATCAAGAAGCCTAAACGATATACATAGGCAAAGGAAGGGATAGTGTAACTGATAGGCCTTGGAGAGGGCGTGTACATATTAATTTTTGATTTTTGATTTTTCATTAGCTAAGCTCTCTCCTTTTTTAGAAATGTTTAGATAGTAAATGCAATGTAAGGTCTTTTCTTTCAGAGTGAATTGCACAAAACAGACACATTTGGATAAAAAAACACATAAAGTATAGTCTAAAACCTGGTAATTGGTACGATCATCTTTTTGTATAAAGGGACGGACCTAGACGGAAGTGAAATTGATATAACTGATAACATTGTATATAACCTGCAAAATGAGTGGAAATTGTTAAACGGTGTGCGTGAATAGAGAACTGTGTAAATAAAAGATGGGTCCATAGTCGGTCAGTAGGGGAGGGAGTAATGTGGGTGTTGAAAGCAAATGATACTAACAAATACGGAAAATGAGTCAGAAGGATTCTGGAAAGGTCTGGCTCTGAGGTAATTAGGTTAAACAGTAAGGTTAAGGTAATTATAAACAGTTTGTTTGAGGAATTACTAACATGTATCTTGGGGATTATCAATCCCCAAACCGGGGAAACTGTAGTAGAATTCCAGCCAAACTGTGTTTATTGTACTGTATACCATGAAGCACAGAATGGCGAAAACACAGAGGTAAAATACATACACTTTTCTTCCCCCGCTCCTAAAGTACAAGAAACGAGACACACCTCTGATTTAGTAGTGCAGCTGCTGGTTCAGGCTTCCTCTAATCTCTGTGGAGGGGGGTTGAAACAGGCAGACGCTTATTGAGTAAGAGATAGTGTCTCGTTTGATCCTTCCTGGGAAAGTCAATAACATGGGTGATTTTACAACCCAGGGCCCTAGGCCCATCTGGTCCAACAAAGAAACTGCCATGGGAGATGCCAGTTTGTCTCTGCTGAAACAAAAGAGCAGTAAGATCAAAGAAAAGACCATTTGAAACCACATCGTGACGTAATTCGATGTAAAACGTCACGATAAGGAGTTAGCCAATGAGAGTTGAGAGTAAGTGTCCTCCAATAGGAACACTCGAGGAGAGGTTGGAAAACGCCCGCTTGCCGTAAAACTAGAGGCGGAGCCTAAATTTGATATTAGCAAAGACTCCGTGCTAGTAGAGACACAACAACACACCCGAACAGAGACCCAGGAAGCAACAAAGAACACACACCCTTTTTCTCCACAACAGACTGAGGAAACCACGCAGCAGAGAGACGGCCGCAAAAACCTACCATCTGAAGAAGCCGAGACGAGACATGCCCATAGATATTGAATATTTAGCCTAAAGTCTGGTGAACCTCGGCATAGTGAGGTCTTCCATCAGGTTTTATTGCAATTGTTCTTTCAAATCTTTGATTTGTATTGATTGAAATCCTTTTTATTAAACACGGATTCTTCAAACTGCTCGGAACTCGATTTCTTCAACCGCCGCGCCGTGTTCTCTGAAGGTGTACGAGCAGAAAACCATCACATACATGGTTATCTGCATTTGTAGCTCAGTAGTACTTCAAAGAGCTTTATAAGGTTTAAAAACAACGCAGAGTACGAAGATTAAGCTAGGAAGTTACTACACTTCTTTTAGGGGCATGCACCACACACACTAGCTACACACACTAGCTACACACACACACTAGCTACACACACTAGCTAGTACACACAAGCTACACACACACAAGCTACACACACTAGCTACACACACAAGCAACACACACAAACACAAGCAACACACAATAGCTACACGCACACACACACACACACAGTAGCTACACACACACAATCTACACACGTCCCTCTCTTCATCATCAGTGAGTGAATGACGCTTCTCTCTCTCTCTCTCCCCTCTCTCTCTCTCTCTCTCTCTCTCTCTCTCTCTCTCTCTCTCTCTCTTCAAAGCAGACATCAGGCCTTCCCAGCGCGGAGTCAAGAGGCTTAACGAGGCCCTGACTAAAGAACACACCCCTGGGGCACGGCTGGCTGTCATTGGTGGAGAGGGAGTGGTCGTCCTCGGTTACTATGCCTTTCATTGGTGGTGAGGGAGTGTCCACCTGTCACCCATTACATGTCACAATGAGCCCAGCAGACGAGGCCAACATGTTAGAGATGGACTTGACAGCCATTCAGTGAAGAGACAATATCCTGAGAAGAGTTCGTATAAACTGTGAAAAGGACCAAAAAGGAGCGACTCCCAGACTTCACTGCACTGAAGTCTCTCAAATAAATCATCCTGAAACCATCCAAACCAATACTACATAACCTCTGTAAGGGCAAAGGAGGATCAATTGTATCAAACACTGTTTAGACAGACACACAAAAAGATAAATAAATAATCTGGGATGTACACCAGCAGGGGGTGCTATCCCGTGATTTGGAAGAAGTAGAAGGGGAGGGTCTTTTGGATGATGCTGTGATACGGTTGTCATGGAGATTGTGAGAAGAAGGGGAAACTGCGTCTCGGCCAGGGGAGAGAAACGACTGAACAGCAGAGGAGAGTCCCTGCAGACCTGTTAGTAGAGCTGTTAGTAGAGCTGTTAGTAGAGCTGTTAGTAGAGCTGTTAGTAGAGCTGTTAGTAGAGCTATAGAGCTGTTAGTAGAGCTATAGAGCTGTTAGTAGAGCTGTTAGTAGAGCTGTTAGTAGAGCTGTTAGTAGAGCTGTTAGTAGGAGAACCCTAACCCTGGAGTCCTCCTGCCTGTGCAGTGTCTAGGGTTTGGTGCAGAAGAAGACACAGGAGTCAGTCTCCCGGCACCACAGAAGAAGACACAGGAGTCAGTCTCCCGGCACCACAGAAGAAGACACAGGAGTCAGTCTCCCCGGCACTACAGAAGAAGACACAGGAGTCAGTCTCCCGGCACCACAGAAGAAGACACAGGAGTCAGTCTCCCCGGCACCACAGAAGACACAGGAGTCAGTCTCCCGGCACCACAGAAGAAGACACAGGAGTCAGTCTCCCCGGTACCACAGAGGAAGACACAGGAGTCAGTCTCCCGGCACTACAGAAGATTACACAGCAGTCAGTCTCCCGGCACCAGAGAAGAAGACACAGGAGTCAGTCTCCCGGCACTACAGAAGAAGATCATCTGACTCGAATGGATATTTCAGCAGTGGTGGAAGAACAGTTCCTTTACTTACAGTACAAGTAGAAATACCCAGATAAATGAGTACTCTGGTCAAAGTAAAAGTCCCCCATTAAAATTCTACTTAAGTAAAAGTAGAGACGATTTTGCTATTGAATGTACTTAAGTATCTAAAGAAAAAGTATGCATTCTACATGACGTTTGTGTATTCCAGTGCTTGGGAGCGTTCAACCCTCGATCCATTGACCTCTAAAAGTCATGTTAAAGTGGTATGGGGTCCAGTTATGCTGCTCTGATTAAAGGTTATGTTAAAGTGGTATGTGGTCCAGTTATGCTGCTCTGATTAAAGGTTATGTTAAAGTGGTATGTGGTCCAGTTATGCTGCTCTGATTAAAGGTTATGTTAAAGTGGTATGGGGTCCAGTTATGCTGCTCTGATTAAAGGTTATGTTAAAGTGGTATGGGGTCGTTATGCTGCTCTGATTAAAAGTCATGTTAAAGTGGTATGGGGTCCAGTTATGCTGCTCCGATTACGTCCCCTTGAAGTCGACAGGCTTCAAATGTGAAAGTATATAATCTTCATACATTTTTTCCATGTTCTCTTCAAAGTAACTAGTAACTGGATGGGTTCAGATAAATGTAGTGGAGTAAAAAGTACAATATTTCCTTTGAAATGTAGTGGAGTAAAAGTATAAGGTTCTCGAAAATGAAAATACTCACGTAAAGTACAAGTAGCTCGAAATTGTACTTAAGTACAGTGCTTGAGTAAAAATACTTAGTTACTTTCCACCACTGTATTTCAGGAGTCCGCTCTATACGTACACCCCGGTGCTTTGAACCAACCGTATGTGAAGTGGTAGAGAGAGCGCTTTCTGACACAGAGGCACAGGGGATGGTGGCGAAAACATAGGCATTTATCGAAGACTTGTGGCAAGATGGTACACCTCCTACACACATCCAGGAATACACTCACCAGGACATATTACTCACAGAAATCTGAAAGACCGCAATGGAAATAAGCTGTAAGCTTTCTTGCGTTTTTAATCCTTTTGATAATGGTGGGCCTCTATATGTATACTTGTATATATGTTCATTATCAATAAATATCTCTATCTATCTAGCCAGATGGTCTAACTAGTTTGACCAGGTGTGGCTGATTAAACCGCCACATCACAGTGCACTTTCTCCATCTCACTCACTCACACACACACACACACACACACACACACACACACACACACACACACACACACACACACACACACACACACACACACACACACACACACACACACACACACACACACACACACACACACACACACACACACACACACACACACACACACACACACACACACAGATGAGACTTGGAGGATTAATTCAGACACATTGACATGTCCTGCTCCGAGCGGGGGCATACAAATTTGAAGAGCTCATCAATAATGTATGCATGCTCTCTCTCTGTGTGTGTGTGAAGTGTAAGTGCATGTGTGCCACTGATGTGTCATGTATGTGTGAGTGAGTGAGCATGTGAGGTACAAGCTTGTTTGAGGTCTGCATGAGGCAGATTAGTAGCAGGATGTTTGTGTGTGCGTGTGTGTGCATGTGTGATTGTATGTGTGTGATTGTACAGTATATGTGTGTGTGTGACAGTGTGTACGTGTGCATGCGTGCAAAATAACGGTTGCTATGTGTTAATATTATGACAAATATGTCAACGGAAATATAATAATGACTGGAACAGTAATATCATGCTTTCAATGTTAAACAAACGACACAAGCGTTCCATGCACACACACACAAGCTCTGCAGACCATTATCCCTTTCCTTGGCACAGACAGCTGTCTCTTCACACAAAACTTAATTTCAGTAACTCTGTGGTCGAATACTGAGGTTACTCTCTCAACCTCTAGCTCAATGCTGCCATCGCCTGGTCAAAGATGGTTACTGCAAAAATCAGACAATTACGGTGTGAAACTGGCGATGAAGTATTTTGCTGCCCCCTTGTGGACCTATGTCAGTATTACAGCTTTGCTCATAGAGCAGTGGTCATCACCTCATCTCTTCTTCCCCACAAATGATCTAAATTCTAACAAGGAATCTGACCCTGAATTGAGTCTCAATGACATTTTGTGATACAAATGACATATTTCTCAATATAATCATTCACTATTATCGGTATTACTTCCTACCGTGGGGCTCCCCCACCCACCCACCCAACCACCTCCAATGTACAGTCCCCCCCACCCCACCTACCCAACCTCCTCCAATGTACAGTTTCTACGTCAAATGTATATACTCTCTTTTCTGGACTCTTTTCGTATCACAAACAGTACTGTATTTGCAAATCTGGTATGTCATAAATGTATAGATGTAGCAGTACTGTCTATCTGTATGTCATGTATGTCATATATGTTATGATGAATTGAAAATGGGGGACCCTGATGTAAACAAGACGAAAGTCTTTCTCTGGTCTGCATCCCCTTAACAATTGTATGTATTGAGCTGTACTGTACTGTACCCATTCTGCAATCTGTTAATAAAGTTTTCAATCAATCAATCAAACCATGTTTATTCCTTGTATGTTGGTGATTACAAAAGTCTGGGAGTGTCGCATATTTGGATTTCATGGTGTTTTTTAGTTTTTGATCTATTGTGATTGTAACTGAGGGGTACAATTCCCTGACTGTATTAATCAAGTACTGATATCATTGAATCACTACCGACTTGTACATTGCTGGCCAACACCGTACAAAGGTATTCTAGATGACGACACTTCACAATAACACGGTTTTCCACACAGAATACTCGGTTAGAATATTTATTACATAAAAGGGATTGTTTACAGTACTTAGATGCGCTTATAAGGCAAATAGAATGTGCAGTCAGATCAATAGTGAATATTAAGTAATTATCTAGGGATCTTCTGGGAAAGGGTGTACTACCGGTTGTAAGCCAGCAGAGGGGGCCAAAGCTCTATGCAAGTCAATGGTTCACGGGGGTGATGTCCCTTGGAGCAGCGGGGAAACAGTGGTGATCCCAGGGTGCGCTCCGCGCAGATGAGAGCCGTCGAGCCTCTGTTACGACAGAGACAGGCTTGAGTGATGGTCTCACGGGCAGGTGTAGTTCCCACAGTAGCAGTGGGGTAGACGGTTCTGCTCCAGCAGCTTGGTCAAAGCAATGAAGAAGAATAATCCTTGCCCGGAGAGTGGCACCGCTGGCGGGGTGTAAGTCCTCCGTGGTGCTGCTGCTCCGGTGTAGATATCCTCTCCGGTGCGGTAGTGCACGGCTGAACTTGACGTTACTGTACTATTAGCACGCGGCAATAAGTGCTCTATTATAGACACAATTACCCACTCCACGTGGTCTTTGACTCGTAATGAAGGTTTACTAATATATAGAGAACGATACGACAAACAGACGTATTTAGGATAACACGAGGCTCTATCTTGGGGCATGCGAGCCCTGTTATACCGCACGTTGCGTAGTGGGTAAGGCTTTACTTAGTAACTGAACCAGACTGAACTGAAGGCGAACTGAAGAGGAACTGCAAGGGGGGTTCTGTATTCTTGCGCCATATTTATATCCACGGCGGACAAATAGTGCCTATCTCATCTCTGTCGCCTCTCGGTCTCATAGCCGTGGGCGAAAAGCGGGCATGTTTGGGCGAGTCCCGGCGGCAGCTTTCAAGTCAGCTCGAGTGGGCAAGGCTTTACTCGGTGCCTGGCGCCATGGGATCGCTTCCAATAGAGGAATGAATATTATGGTCTGTCCTGCTAGACTAAAGGGATATTCCGTGCATATTGTACAAGGAATATACAAGGGATATCAAACGATATACAAATAGTATACATGGGATCTCAGGCAATAAATATATATATTCGGTTTAATCTGACCCTTTGTAACAGTTTCTTCTTGACTTGTACAATAAGTGATCTCGGGCTATACAAATACATTTGATTTGATTAACACTTTAATCGCCGGAAACGCCGAAACTCGTCATTGCCCGCCATGCTCATTCTGCCGAAGACGCCGTAACACGTCTTTGATATCAATATTTAAAAAATCTGTGATCGAAATCATATTTCTCTCCCGGGGACCTGAGATATACTGCTGAGCTCCACTCAACTCTCCAACGGTTCAAGAGTGCCATCTGGTGGCCGATCGGCAGATCGCCCAACAGGAAGTCATGTGGATGAAGTGGTGCTCACCCATATTTCGTCCGGGCACTCGCTATCATTAGCAGGACTCCATCTTGACACAGTGAACACCGATCGGTGCACATAACTCGATAAACAACATGATTTGGACGTATATACTATTATACAACCTGGAAATGGATTGGATATTTCGACATCCCATAATAGAAAAAATTCTATTCCACGCTCATCCCCCAACGGCGCGAGGAAGATACGGTGAGTTTCAGCGTTATTTTCTAATGTCTGCTATACTAACTGCTCTGATGATCATATGACCCACACTAGATGAATGATATAACGTTGCCCACGGATATTATAAACGACCCCCCGCCCATCCGGTCAACATCAGATCATACGTAGTAACTTCTAGAAGTACCTCCAGTTGACATTTTTTATCTGGCACCAATCGCTACCAAACTGTATTTGATCATCAATATAATGCATTTGGGGCTATAAATCAAGTTCTGGAGAAAGCTGCAGAAAACGATAAAAACATACTTATACTTTAGACCGTATTTTAGTATGAATATGTGAATGCAAAAGTATAACGTTGCTACACCCTGAACAATAGATATAGGACATTGAATGGGCCATAATAATGTCAATTTAGCAATACAATTTAAAAAGTTATAGCCCCGCAAAGAAGGGGAACTTCTCCATAGACAAATAGAGCTGGCTAGGGATGGTAAATTATAAATTTAACCATGGCGATCAAAGTGTTAAGTGACGATACCAATGACGGCAAACTGTAACCAAACATCATTTAATAATAATGATTTTGCAATACAAAAATCTGTGCAAAAAAAAGAAAGAAAAAGGAAATTCCAGACACAAATAAAAAATAAACAAGGCCTGTTGGTTTGATGAACGTAACCCTTTAGTAACGGAGACGCTGTTATCTGAAAACAAAAGCTTTTTAAAAGATATTTTTATGAACAAAACGGAATGAACTTAAAAAAAAATAAAAAAAAATAAGAAATTGCTACAAATTAATGACATTTTGCAGAATACAGAATACCTAGTCGTAAGATTCACAGTTATATTTCGTATTGCATCGCGTCCCGCTCTGAGCCTTACGAGATACTCCTATCTCCTGTGATACCTAATGTATCTCCCACGAACAAAAACACATGCACCCCACCTGTATGGGGCCCCGCCCCTTATGGTGGTACCGCCCATATAACCATGACCCTGGTCATGAAACACCCTTCCTCTATTTTCGTCCCAGCGTATTGGATGCGTGCACCATACGAGCTAGCGGAATGAAAAGATTAAGGAAGATTAATAATGTTGGAAGCTTACCGGAGGTTGCTGGCCCCTGGCATCTTCGACGCATGTTTTCGGCGACACGACGGGCCTGTGATGTTCCTCGTTTGATGACTGCACATCGAGGTTCAGCTGTACAAGGCTGGCTGTCGGGCCAGCTTGTACTCAGGTAGGCCCTGTGTCTTCAGGCATGGGTATTAGTGTTAGTAATGCTGGTTTGTGTTGTTAACACAACCTTGTTGTGTGTTGGCGCCAGGGGCAAGATGGTTTGGTGAACGTTCTCTGCAGGGAACGGTTTCCAAGCTGTCTTGGGCGTGCTGCTAAAACATCTAAAGCTATGCTACCATGCTATCGCTACTGCCGCATGCTATCACTACTGCTAATTGCTATGCTGTTTTAATGTCTCCGCCGTGAGATGTTGTCACTCTCCCGCCTCTTGCCCGGTTCATCAATGAAGGTCAGTCGGTAGCTGTTGTGGGGTTTTGAGTTCTATTTACCTTTTTCGGGTAAATGGGTTGACAACGGGGTAGGTCGTGGCTAGGTTCTAGCCAGGTATTACCTTGTGTTCCGGCGGGGTTTGTTGAACGGTGTTCCCATCTGGGTTGGCGTCGGGTAGTGGGGCTATGGGTCCAGCCGACATGGTAAACATGTTGCGTGTCTGTGCACAGGCAATTGTTGTCTTGGGTTCCACATTGCCTGGCGTTAGGCTGCAGTAGTATAAGGGCAGGGCCGCTTGGGAGAAATGTGAGGCCCTGTGCGTTTTTAGACGCGAGGCCCCCATCTCCTGGGGCGGCCCTGTGTAGGGGGCTATTGTTTCATTTTGTCACTCTGCTATGAGAAGGTCTGTCTTGCTACAGCTTTCTCTCCTCTCAAACCATTCATACTGACGGTCAATCGGTATACTGGGGGAGTAGTGCGGGGGGGGGCTTTGTTTACCTTTTTTGGTAAATGGGCTAAACTAGGGCTGGTGTTCTGTTGTGAATATTTTGAATGAAGACGGGTCTGGTCCGTCTCCCCTTAAACTTTGTGTGTATGGGTTTGCTCATTCTACAGTTTTTGTGGTTTAGCTCTTTTATTCATTTAACCTTTTCATGGTCCACACCACAGTGGAGGGTGCTGTTTGCAATCACCACTGGTGCTCCATGTTAACGTCAGTCCTTTGTTTTTGATATATTGAAACAATGCCCCGCCCGGCCGACACCATGGGTCGGCCTGGCGAGTGGCTGGTGGGCTGTTAAGGCTTGTACCGCCACGGTATGGAATTGGCAACGATTAGAACTGTGTTCGAATTGGTGTTTTTTCTATTAAAAAAATGGTGTCTGGTGGAGGGGCCTTGAGGGCCAGCCGACGTCGACACATCGCGCGAGGTTGTTGACGTTATTAGCTTTGACCCAGCCGCAAGCTATAACCGCTCAGGGTTCCCCTCTCCGCAGGGGATTTTGGTCTTCTGCTGGAGCGCGGGCGGTATTGTCCTAGGCCCTACACCGCCTCACACCGCGCAGCCAGAAGAAGAGAGAGCACGGCCTCGTCAGCGGCGATGACGGGGCCCTCGACAGGCGGCCATGTTTCCCCCGCCAGTGGTGCCCTGGTTGGAGAATCGACAGGGTATCGCGAGGCCGACAGTCTTGGCGGCCGAGGGATCGGCCATTTTGGGTGATTTCGGTGTTGGTAAACCACTCGTCATTTTGCCGCGAGCAGCCCGCTCCCCGCTCAGTCCGCTTTCTGTTACCCTCAGAAGCGGGGCTCTGGGTGTGTTCCTTTGGCTGCGGGCCGCGAACCTTCTTGAAGCGTATGCGGCCCCATTCTTCGCTTCTCATGGAGACAGGGGCTGACACCCAGTTGATGGCTGAGCCTGGGTCTGTCCGTGAGAATGTTGTGCTGTCAAGCGGCTCCCACACCTTGAACTGTGTTGGTTGAGCCTGGTGTTACGTCTGTCAACTTAAGTGTTGTCAGCAGGGGGGCTCGAAACCTTTTGAGGCACACAGTGCGGGCTTCCCCGGCCTCGCCTTCGCCAGGCCAGGTATCATGTTGGTGCTCCCACTCCTGGAATATTGGCAAGTGGTCGCAGCTCACATGGTTTGGGGTGGTAGTGATATCACTGCAGGGCTACGGTGTGTAGGAACCCATGGGGGCCTTACACCTTGCATGTCCGGCTGCAGAACAACTCCTTCAGCATGTTCTGGAGGGGTGTTCAGTGGGGGGGCTTTTTTGATCGGAAGCCCCCCGTATCAGACAGGCCCTTTTCTGTCGGGGTTCCCCCTTGGGTGCGATTGCCTCGTGGGTGGTGTCAGGGTCAGGTGTTCCGACACGGAACGCGCTCCTCGCACGATTCCAGGGTTGTCTTCGCACAGCGGGGGGGACCGGGCCAACTATCTACAGTTCCTGGCGGACCTGCGCCACGTGACGGCGGGTGCGTTGGGAGTGTCGTCACATATGACTACGGCAGTACCATATGTCGAGGTAGATGGAGAGAATGGTGAGGCGGGGACTTGTGTTTACACAACCCCACCCGTTTTCAGGTTTGGTACAGACCCTGTTGTCGGGGTCTCCAGCAGGGACAGCTCTGGTCGACGAGATCCAATCTCTGTGGACGAAGCAAGCCATCGTCGTGGCGTTCTCCTCCCGGTGTTCTCTGCCCGAGAAGTCGGGAGGGAGGGGTGTAAGACCCAGGCTGGACCTGTCCCATGGGAAGGTTCAGCATTTTTTGGATTGTCTCCTACCTGTTGAACACTGTCAGGTGGGGGTCTGGTTCTCCTCCATAGACCTGTAGGATGCGTATGCGCATCCCCGATCTTCCATCCTAGGGCTTACCTACGCTTCCTTTGCAGGGTTAGCGTATGAGTACCAGAGGCTGCCGTTCGGTTTTCTCTGGCTCCCCGCATCTTCACCAAGTGCGTGGAGGCCGCACTGGGGCCTCTGCGTCATCCGGGGTTACGGAGTGTTCTGCCCTGATGACGTTCTGGTCCTTCGCGGTCAAGGTGGATGGTCAGGTCGTACCAGGCAGGTCTCTACCAGCCTGGGGTTGCTGTAGACTGGATGTAGAGTATTCCTCTTCCCAGTCAACGGTTGGAGGGCTATGGGCATCCATCTCAGAGCGTGTTGTCAACACGCTCGGGAGGTTCCGTCCTAGGACGGTTACGGCGCTGTCTCACGTCGCGTTTTCACCGACGCCTCCCTCGCTGGTGATGCGTCGGGCCAACGCAGTAGGGGGCAGCTGGCAAACCATGCTGCCCGGTCTGCGCTACGTTCAATGTGTTGGTGTTGAAAGCGGTCCTTCTGGTCCACAAATGGTGTTGATCAGGACGGACGATACGACGTCAGTGTCGTGTATCGACAGACAGGGAGGAGTACGCTCCCCCTGTCTGCACCAGGCGGCGGGCGGCTGGCTATGGGCGTCCTCCATCTGCGCGGCCTAAGGGCTCCCCACATCCCCGGCAGGGAGAATGTGGGTGCAGGTGTACTGTCGCGGGGCGGCCCTCATCCTGACGGGTGAGGATTGCATCTGGACATGGCCAGGCAGGTCTGGGACCGATGCCGTGCCGCCAGGGATTCTTCCCCATACATCTGTTAGGTCAGTTGTTGGGACGGGTACGTTGAGGGGCGCAGGTTCTTGATCCTGATGGTGTTACCATCTGGAATGCGCATGCTCCCTCCACTGTCGCGCTTACGCGGGCAGATGACGTATGTTCCAAGTGTGGTGTAAGGCGGGGGGCCAGGACTCAGTCTCCTGCCCCCTGGTTGCTGTCCTTAGTTACCTCCAGTCTCTCCTTGATAGACTGTCGGCTTCGACGGTGAGGGTATATGCAGCAGCTATATCCTCCTATCATGAGGGGTTTGAGGGGATGTCTTGTTCAGCCACCCTCTTGTGAAGCGTTTCCTGCTTGGCGCTCGACGCGTTAAGCCGGTGCAACGCTCCTTGGCTCCGACTTGGGATCTTCAATTGGTCCTCGGTCGGTTGTCCTTGGCCCCGTTTGAGCCGCTCGAGCGGGCGCCGTTGGGACAGCTGTCCTTCAGGACCGCGTTCCTTCTGGCTGTCACTTCCGCTAAACGCGTAGGTGAGCTCTGTGCTCTCTCGGTACATCCAGAGTGCCTGTCTTTTCGGACCGATTGCGGTGTCACTCTGCGACCTAATCCTGCTTTCGTGCCTAAGAATATCCGGAGTTCCTTCCGCTCCCGGGATATTGTGGTTCAGGCGTTTCGTCCTCCTCCTCACACTGGTGAGTTAGATGCGGGCCTTCACCTGTCATGTCCAGTCCGTGCTTGGGGATTTACCTCAGCCGTACTCAGGATTTCAGGGTTACCGACCAGCTTTTTGTCTGTTACGGTGGGGCTCGTGCTGGTAAGGCACTGTCGGAGCAGCGCCTGTCCCATTGGTTGTGCGAGGGTGTTACCCTCTGCTACACGCTGGCTGGGCAGGATCCCCCTGGGGGCGTCAGGGCGCACTCCACTCGTGGGGTGGCTGCCTCTGCCGCTCTCCTGGGTGGGGCCTCGGTGGAGGCCATCTGTGCTGCAGCTTCATGGTCCTCCCCGGGCTCCTTTGTAAGGTTTTTCCTCATGGACATGACCGGGGGTTCTGTCTCCCAGGCGGTTCTGGGGTCTGTGGCCTTTCCTGCTTCCCGTCCTTTGGTCGGGTAGCAGGAGTGTATGGGTATGGGCCGCAGTGTGTTGAGTCACACGTGGTTCCGCCTGTACGGTGTGTTCAAGGGGTTCTGGCTCCCTCTTGTTCGCATTCAGGTGGAGTTGACTGCGCCCCCCCTTCGTTAGGAAGGATGGGGTGACAGGGCTCCCCGCACCCCTTGATGTGGGCTTACGGGTCCTCAGGGGGTACATCTGTCGGGTCTCGCGCCCGCTCTTCCCCATTATCTCGTAAGGCTCAGAGCGGGACGCGATGCAATACGAAATATAACGATAGGTTATGTAGATAACCTAGTTATATTAGTATTGGCTAAGCGTCCCGCTCTGCGCGCCCTGAGTTCCCTCTTGAGGGATCTTTTCCTGGGACGGGTTTTGGCGAGGAAGGGTGTTTCATGACCAGGGTCATGGTTATATGGGCGGTACCACCATAAGGGGCGGGGCCCCATACAGGTGGGGTGCATGTGTTTTTGTTCGTGGGAGATACATTAGGTATCACAGGAGATAGGAGTATCTCGTAAGGCTCAGAGCGGGACGCTTAGCCAATACTAATATAACTAGGTTATCTACATAACCTATCGTCTTGTGTGTCAAGTGGTTTTTTTGAACTGCTAAATATGTACACGTGAACTCATCGAGGAGTTTGGGGACACCTGTAGGAAGCAGATGACCAGGTAGAATCAGACCAAAACTAAAACTATCTAAAGACCAAAAGAAAGAGTGAACGGCACGACGCGGCCTCCTCAGAAAACATACATGAAGTACTTATATCCACCATAGGAAAACAGGTACATAATGTACGTTATGTTATAGCCATAAGTAATATATTTACTTATTGTATAAGTAATATATTTACATTTCGTATCGGTGAAAGTCCAAAACAGACACAATGATCGTGGTCTCTTGTCACTGACGTTTTCTGAAAACTGAATTCTTTTTTGAATATGTAATATATGTACTCATTTGTAATAAGTACACATTGTTCATTTTCATGAATTTACCTCAATATATTTATTACGGCTATAACATAACGTACAATTTGTACCTCTTACCTGTGGTCATCAATAAGTAGCCTACTTTATTTACATATCTTAAGCGAGATCTCTTCAAACCCCAGAGACCACAGGACACCTAGGACTAAAGGACTCCATTGGCTTTGCACTCTGATTTAAAAAAGGCATGTTGCATAAACCAGACATAAAAGTAACATCGCTAACATACTGATTAAGAGCCAGACCAAAGAGACTAAAGTGTAGTGTATTGAGCTATGCGGGTACCCGTACTGGGAGTAACCCGGAGGTGGGACGAGAGACGGTATTCTGTATATGCATGGAGCTGGAGAATGAATGAATGAATGAAATGAATGAATGAATGAATGAAAACTTTATTTAACAGATTGCAGAATGGGTACAATACAGTACGGCTCAATACATACAATTGTTAAGGGGATGCAGACCTGAGAAAGACGTTTGTCTTGTTTCCATCAGGGTCCCCCTGAAGAGACATTAAATGAGGGAGTCGATGTTAAACTAAATCTGGTCGTCCTGTCAAGTTATTTCATAACACAAGACAAACATCACATAAAGAGAGTGTGTAACTCCCCATCTACACCATACAGGAAGTGTTCCCACTGCTAACATACCGATTAAGAGTCGGACCAAAGAGACTAAAGAGAGTGTGTAACTCCCCATCTACACCATACAGGAAATGTTCCCACTGCTAACATACTGATTAAGAGTCGGACCAAAGAGACGAAAGAGAGTGTGTAACTCCCCATCTACACCATACAGGAAATGTTCCCACTGCTAACATACTGATTAAGAGTCGGACCAAAGAGACTAAAGAGAGTGTGTAGCTCCCCATCTACACCATACAGGAAATGTTCCCACTGCTAACATACTGATTAAGAGTCGGACCAAAGAGACTAAAGAGAGTGTGTAGCTCATAGAGTGTTCCCACTGCTACCCTTTTGATTGATTGATTGATTGATTGATTGAAAACTTTATTAACAGATTACAGAATGGGTACAGTACAGTACAGCTCAATACATACAATTGTTAAGGGGATGCAGACCAGAGAAAGACTTTCGTCTTGTTTACATCAGGGTCCCCCATTTTCAATTCATCATAAAAATGACATTTAGAGGCACATTCAGAAAACCCCACCCCCCTTTCTACCCAGAAGGCAACACTGTGTCTTCCTCATTTGAGACAAGGAAACTATAAAAGAAGGAAGGGTCGTCACGTTAGAATACCAGCATTCTATACTATGAATGAATGAAAACTTTATTTAACAGATTGCAGAATGGGTACAAGGAAACTATAAAAGAAGGAAGGGTCATCACGTCAGAATACCAGCATTTTATACCAAGGAACCTATAAAAGAAGGAAGGGTCATCACATCAGAATACACAAGTTCTATACCAAGGAAACTATAAAAGAAGGAAGGGTCATAACGTCAGAACACCAGCGTTCTATACTAAGGAAACTATAAAAGAAGGAAGGGTCATCAGGTCGAACACCAGCGTTCTATACTAAGGAAACTATAAAAGAAGGAAGGGTCATCATGTCAGAACACCAGCATTCTATACTAAGGAAACTATAAAAGAAGGAAGGGTCATCACGTCAGAATACCAGCGTTCTCTCCTGTACTTGGTGTCAGACTTTGGTGCCAGTTCTATTGAAGCCTGTAAAAATCTAAAAATATACGAGCTATCTGAGAAAATATACATCAACCAATATATCAAACGTTAGCTAGTTTTGCAAATTACAAATTGCAGATGATTCTGACATCCGAGGTAATAACAACCTCTTAGCATGCCATATATGGGACGTTTTTAGGACAATTTGCCCACCGGCACTTTGGCGACCCCTAGTGGCTCAGGTGTGCATATTTTGTAATACAATATATATATCGAATTGAAGGCTTATTTATTGCCTGTCGATAGCGACAAAATCCAAAATTTGAGGCTTGTGCAAAGTACACAGTATTGCGCAAAATACCACTCCAGACTCTTGGCGCAGTAGTTCCGTCAATCTAGATCCGATCTCGAAAATGATTATGGAGGTGGCTTTCCAATGAGTGTGGCTTTCCAATGATACCCCACCTGTGGATGTATGTATCAGGGATCTGGTGAAAAACTAACGAGCGAAAACAGAACGAGAAAAACAGCTGAATGAATTGAAGTCTATGAGAAAACTCAGTTTTTCTTTTGTACACAGTTTACCAAAATCACTCCTAATCACTAATTTCTGAATGGATCTTTATGAAATTTGGACATATACTACATAAGGCTTCAGGATATTGGTCCATATGGATTTGTAAGCCTCCAGGCATTCTGGGGAAATACTACCTCTGGACTACTAACTACTACAGAAAAACTTGAGTAACAAGTTTTTCTACAAGTCAAGTTCAGACCTATGTTACTCTATTACGTTACCACTAAAATAGAATTTTCTTTCTAGAATCATAAACTTCAGAATGTCATCTTTCAAAAGAGACCAGGCTCATGCATGTGCTATAAGTATAAAGTATGTTGTTTTGGTTTGCAATGAAAACTAAAAAGGCCACTTTTGGGGGCGCAGGTTAAGAGGCTAAACGATGGTCATAAACAAGGAGACGGTTGATCCCATTCAAACGGTCAAACTGAATCTTTCCACACATGGCACCAATGTGCGTTCACACGCTACAATGATGAGTTGACCCTTCCTTCTTTTATAGTTTCCTTGGTTTGAGACTCGGTGGTGGTTGGAACACTGAATATTCTGCATTACTGCCACTTAGTGGGAAAACGAGGTGTTGCATTTCAAACTAAATTATTGGACACAGTAAGTTATATGAAGTCGTTACATCTGTAGTCCCTGCCTACCATGAATGTCTTTATGGTGTGGGAGGAAACCAGAGTACCCAGAGGAAACCCACGCGAACACAGGGAGAACATGCAAACTCCACACAGAAAGGCCCCCTGCTGGGGTTTGAACCCAGGACCTTCTTGCTGTGAGGCAGTGGCGCTAACCACTGTGCCACCGTGCCGCCCGGTGTGGAGAAGTATGTGAATGAAGCATGATTCTCCAGAATGGAGAAGCATGTGTTTCCCAGCCGAGCTTCTTGGAGTTATGAAAGGACGTCAGAGCGACTGCAGAGCGTACGAGCCACATCTGACCAGCGTCTCTGGAGGTTCCACGTCTCAAGGCAGTGGTGGATTTGAAGTGTTTCTGCTTTGTTTGGTTTGTGTCCTCTTCATGGCGTAGTGTGTAAGACCTTTAAAGTAAAGGTCATGTCCATCACTGACACGGGTATATTCATAACTGTACATGAGGCTACGTTCACACTGCACCTATATCAATAGTGTTTTTGTTTTGTTTGGCTGTTCATCATTATTAATAATGTGGCCAATATCAGATTCCAGTGTGAAGCGGCCGCTGCTCGTGAACTGACCCGCAAATGCACAATAAAGAGGACAGACTTAAAGACTCCGATGAATGTCAATCTAGAGTGACGTAAAAGTAGCATTAGAACCACATATTAAAGTGGCTCCAAATCAGAATTGAAAACGTCAGAGTCCATGTGATTTGTTGCTGTTCACACTGAGCAAAGAAATCAGATTTGGGCCACTTTCGTCTGCAGTGTGAACGTAGCCTAAGAGTCATTCCAATTGGTTGATGCAAATGTTGATGATGTAGAAATTGCTTCAAAAAGCTCAGTCCTCAGATAGTCAGCCATATAGACCTGTTCGCTGTATACAAACATACCGTGTTCGAGCCAATCAGCAATACCAACTGAGTCACGTGACTAAGTTGCCTCGGACCTGCGCGAGCTGCTGCGCTAAAAGAATACGACGGGGCTCTATGGAGAAACCATGGGGGGGGGGGCGACAGTGGCTCGGGAGGTAGAGCAGTCGTCTGGTCAGAGTCGTCAGAGGTTCCCGGTTCGATTCCCGCTCCTCCCGGCCGATGTGTCCTTGAGCAAGACACGTAACCCCTAATTGCTCCCAATGAGCAGGTTGACACCTTGCATGGTTGCCTCCGCCGTCGGTGTGTGAATGTGTGAGTGAATGGGTCAAATGTGAGTAACAAATTGTAAAGCGCTTTGGATAAAAGCGCTATATAAAAAAGCAGCCATTTACCATGATACTCCCCTGACTAAAAGCTGTTTCAAACGAAAACGGCTGGATGTCATTTTGCCAAATCAGTATGGCTGTGAGTCTTTCACCTTTTACATATCTAGCTTTGGCATGGATTGATTGTTTAGATCGCTGGCATGGCTAACAAATGCAAATATATTGTAGTCTGCCCTGTTGTTCTGACCACGCACACTGAGTCTGACATATACAGTGAACAGGCCTATAGAGACTGACATATACAGTGAACAGGCCTATAGAGACAGACATATACAGTGAACAGGCCTATAGAGACTGACATATACAGTGAACAGGCCTATAGAGACTGACATATACAGTGAACAGGCCTATAGAGACTGACATATACAGTGAACAGGCCTATAGAGACAGAGCGCAGATAGGTCCCTCCCACACAAAGGGGACAACATTCCATCACTCTCTGTTGACTTTGTATCGCGTGACGTGTGTCTCCTTGTCATATCAGCTAGCAATTAGCAAACAAATACCCCAAATCTGCTGTGTGGTGGGATGCACTGCCAACAGGGCAAAGGACCCAGAACTAGGTTTTCACAAGCTGAGCCTGAAGGCGTCAGCAGCTAGAAATGGAAAGGTGTGGGACCCTGACACAAGTCTCTTAGTTAACTAGCTTGCCTAACATTAGCTTGCTAACACATACCTAACATTAGCTTGCTAACACATAGCTAACATTAGCTTGCTAGTAGCTAACTTGCTCCATCTTCATTTTAGTTCTAAACTACTTTAGCCATAAACGCTACTTTTCCTCCATCCTGTGGTGTCTAACCTGGAGATATTGACAGTCTATTTTTTGTCTAACCTGAAGATATTGACAGTATATTGTTTGTCAATATACCTTGCTCTCTGATAGACACAGGGTGCTACAATAATTGTTTATGTTTTTAGCTAGCTACAGGTTAGGTTTCACCCTTGGTTGCATATTACTGCGCAGATTATTTCAGGGCGTGGTATGACTCAACCAATCAATCCGTCAGGTAGGCAATAACTCAGCCAGCCAGGCGCACATGGAGTCTGATATTGGAGGGAGTCTGTTGTGTGTCTTGTAGGAGCCAAATTCCTGTCAGCTGTCTCAGAGCTGTGCAGACGCCATTGCTCAGAACAGGACAAAACTGTCACCATGGCAGCTCAGTGGAACTCGTGAGCTGTCTGATTCCAGTACAAGTCAGTCTTTTAATTTTTTTGTATTTAACCTTTAGTCTGCCAGCGAGTCTGTCTCAGCCAATCAGAGAGTCAGCTGTCAACTAGTCTCGCGTAGCCATACCTCTCTCCACACTATGTTAGCGCTATACCAGCACAGGAGAGAGAGGTCTGGCTGAACCTATTATCATTCCGCTATAGGGGGAGAAAAACGCTCTGGCTTGTTAGTATTTCTTTAAACCAATCACAATCATCCTGGGTGGTGCTAAGCAACGATGGTGCCCCAAATAGCGGGAGAATTCCGACTGAAATAGTCGGCCAATGGCAACGCTTATAACCACAGTATCATGGTGCCAATCCAGACTAGCTGTCAACCAATCAGATGGGCAGCGAGGGGCTTGTAGTTTCATCAGGGTGTTGGAGTGGGAGACCGATGGGAAGGATAGACTTGGTACTATGTTTTATTTAGTTTGACCTCCAGGCAAAAGAGCCCCACTTGGTATTGCACTTTGTTTCCTTTTGTTGTTGTCCGACATGTGGGTTGGAGTTTAGTAACTTATTATATTGTGAATTTCTCCAGACCTCTCACTGGCCAGAGGTGTGAGCAGCGACAGCACAAATCGGATCAAAACAAAACATGTAAACAAAGTACAGTACCAAGTGGGACTCTTTTGCCTAGAGGTTTGATAGCATTACAGATTCTACCTTTAAAGGTAAGCAATGGAGGGCTTTTTCTGTATATATCATTGTCAAATGAGCTGTGATCGTGTTGATTAGCACTGCATGCTACAGACCGTGTGACCTCCTTACTCTTACTGTATATTATTATCCATCCCGCTGATTTTGATGCATAACTTTAGTCAGTGTTACACATCCGTCAGTGTTTCCATATATACAGTATATATGTATTTAAACATATGTAGTAGTTACCGTGGAAACGAGTAAAGATTCAATACTGAGCCCCATAGCATGAAGCAGATAGGTGGTGTTTCTACAACAGGAGAACGTTAGCATCACAACTCATCTCAACAGAGCTAACAGGAACATCCTACATGTAGCATCTTTAATAAAAATGTTCTTTTTGAATATATATCTTTTCATTTCATTCATTCATTCATTCATTCATTCACCCAGGCTTCCTGTATTTACACAATGGTTAAAATAATAATAACAATAATAACAATAATAATAATAACAACAACAACACGTTTCAAACATAAGGAAAAACAACTTAATAAAAAAAAACTAAACAAGACATTACGATAGTCCAATAGCTGTGTGTGTGTGTGTATATATATATATATATATATATATAGCATGGCAGTGTTTCTTAAACAAGGGTTCGGGACCTGAAAGGAGTCTTTGGGCATGTATCTGATGGGTCCTCACATGACCCGAGTAGATGAGCGTTGTAACTCCAGGTTGGAATTACACCAGGATGAGGTACGGTCGGTCGGTCACCATGAAACGGTTCCAAAATGGCTTCCCCTTTACCCCCTGGAGACGAATCACACTGTGGGGAGCGCTGGAGCGGCATCCCGTCCTCGCTGTGTTGTCCTACAGCAGGACCGCGTCTCAGAGCCGCTGTTGTGTAGCCGCGGTTGTGTAGCCGCTGTTGTGTAGCCGCTGTTGTGTAGCCGCTGTTGTGTAGCCGCTGTTGTGTAAGCCACGTCAACACCGTTTAAATGCCGTCTACCCAGAGAAACAACACAGTCTGGAATAATGCTGTGTCCGAAGTCTTCCTACCCCACCGAGAGGAACGCCGAAACAGATGGTCCTGTGTAGCACAATGTGTAGAGCAAGGCACTAACACTGCCAGGGTTAGGGGTTCCGTTCCCTGTGTAGCTCAATGGGTAGAGCAAGGCACTAACACTGTCAGGGTCATGGGATTAGGGGTTCCATTCCCTGTGTAGCTCAATGGGTAGAGCAAGGCACTAACACTGTCAGGGTCATGGGATTAGGGGTTCCATTCCCTGTGTAGCTCAATGGGTAGAGCAAGGCACTAACACTGCCAGGGTCATGGGGTTAGGGGTTCCGTTCCCTGTGCAGCTCAGTGGGTTGAGCAAGGCACTAACACTGCCATGGCTAGGGGTGTCTCTTCCACTAGGGGGCCACATTGAAACCAACTCGTCGGTGTGCACTCATGGTCCAGCGTAACGTGCACCGGTCTGAGGTGAGGACTGAACTGTCTGCAGGAGTCTCCATTAGGGGTCCCAGGGGTCCCAGGTGGGCTGTGGGCCCCCCGGGACTTTTTAAAGGCTGCGTCTCAACGTCTACAGGTCTGCCGTGATGACGGCGTCACTGTACATCAGTCTGGTCCCGTCTCCTAGCAACACCGGCGACACGTGCTCCAGCTGCATGGCCGCCTTCTGGGACATGTGTCCGTACACCTGGATGGCCCCGCCCCCGCCCGGCAACACGCAGTGGGACAGGAGGGGCGTGTTGGCGTCGTGGTTGGAGCCCGTGGTGGAGGGCACGCCGCTGGTCACGTGGCCCGTGCTGGTGGACCCGCTGGCGGAGCTGGGCGAGCGGCTCTTGGGCGGCGGCAGGTGGTGCTGGATGACCCGGGGCTGGGGCACTTGCGCCGGGAAGTGGGCGGGGAAGGCGGCGTAACCGGGCGGGATGGGATACCCGTTGACCGGGATGAACCTCTGGTGGCCCTGGGGCATGGTCACGGGCGCCCAGGCCTGGATCTGACCCATCTGGGCGGGAGACGCCAGCCCCTGGGCGGGGTAGAGGTAGCCGGCGGGGGCCGCGGCGTAGCGGGGGTTGCTGAGGTTGCTGACGGGGCTGGCGCTGAGGGAGGTGGTCTGAGTGGTGGCGTTGCCCCCGCCTCCGGAGGGCGTGCTGGAGCTGGCGTGGGACGACAGGCCCTCCCAGGCGCGCAGGCGGGTGTGGACGTCCTTGAAGCGAGGGCGGCGCGTGGGACCCTCCTGCCAACACTCGGCCATCAGGCCGTAGACCCTGTGTGACGACACGGTTAGTGGGGGATGCTGGGTACATTTCATATATATATTAATATACTATAGACCTGTTCAAACCCAACACAGGCTGTTCCCCTAGTGACACAAAATGCTGTTCCCCTAGCAACACAAGCTGTTCCCCTAGCAACACAAGCTGTTCCCCTAGCAACACAAGCTGTTCCCCTAGCAACACAGGCTGTTCCCCTAGCAACACAAGCTGTTCCCCTAGCAACACAAGCTGTTCCCCTAGCAACACAAGCTGTTCCCCTAGCAACACAGGCTGTTCCCCTAGCAACACAAGCTGTTCCCCTAGCAACACTGGCTGTTCCCCTAGCAACACTGGCTGTTCCCCTAGCAACACAGGCTGTTCCCCTAGCAACACAAGCTGTTCCCCTAGCAACACAGGCTGTTCCCCTAGCAACACAAGCTGTTCCCCTAGCAACACAAGCTGTTCCCCTAGCAACACAGGCTGTTCCCCTAGCAACACAAGCTGTTCCCCTAGCAACACAAGCTGTTCCCCTAGCAACACAGGCTGTTCCCCTAGCAACACAAGCTGTTCCCCTAGCAACACAGGCTGTTCCCCTAGCAACACAGGCTGTTCCCCTAGCAACACTGGCTGTTCCCCTAGCAACACAGGCTGTTCCCCTAGCAACACAGGCTGTTCCCCTAGCAACACAAGCTGTTCCCCTAGCAACACAGGCTGTTCCCCTAGCAACACAAGCTGTTCCCCTAGCAACACAAGCTGTTCCCCTTGCAACACAGGCTGTTCCCCTAGCAACACAAGCTGTTCCCCTTGCAACACAGGCTGTTCCCCTAGCAACACAGGCTGTTCCCCTAGCAACACAGGCTGTTCCCCTAGCAACACAAGCTGTTCCCCTAGCAACACAGGCTGTTCCCCTAGCAACACAAGCTGTTCCAACACAGGCTGTTCCCCTAGCAACACAAGCTGTTCCCCTAGCAACACAAGCTGTTCCCCTAGCAACACAGGCTGTTCCCCTAGCAACACAGGCTGTTCCCCTAGCAACACTGGCTGTTCCCTAGCAACACAAGCTGTTCCCCTAGCAACACAAGCTGTTCCCCTAGCAACACAAGATGTTCCCCTAGCAACACAAGATGTTCCCCTAGCAACACAAGCTGTTCCCCTAGCAACACAGGCTGTTCCCCTAGCAACACAGGCTGTTCCCCTAGCAACACAGGCTGTTTCCCTAGCAACACAAGCTGTTCCCCTAGCAACACAGGCTGTTCCCCTAGCAACACAAGATGTTCCCCTAGCAACACAGGCTGTTCCCCTAGCAACACAGGCTGTTCCCCTAGCAACACAGGCTGTTCCCCTAGCAACACAAGATGTTCCCCTAGCAACACAAGCTGTTCCCCTAGCAACACAGGCTGTTCCCTAGCAACACAAGCTGTTCCCCTAGCAACACAAGCTGTTCCCCTAGCAACACAAGCTGTTCCCCTAGCAACACAAGCTGTTCCCCTAGCAACACAAGCTGTTCCCCTAGCAACACAGGCTGTTCCCCTAGCAACACAGGCTGTTCCCCTAGCAACACAGGCTGTTCCCCTAGCAACACTGGCTGTTCCCCTAGCAACACTGGCTGTTCCCCTAGCAACACAAGCTGTTCCCCTAGCAACACTGGCTGTTCCCCTAGCAACACAGGCTGTTCCCCTAGCAACACAAGCCGTTCCCCTAGCAACACAGGCTGTTCCCCTAGCAACACAGGCTGTTCCCCTAGCAACACAAGCTGTTCCCCTAGCAACACAAGCTGTTCCCCTAGCAACACAAGCCGTTCCCCTAGCAACACAGGCCGTTCCCCTAGCAACACAAGCTGTTCCCCTAGCAACACAGGCTGTTCCCCTAGCAACACAGGCTGTTCCCCTAGCAACACAGGCTGTTCCCCTAGCAACACAGGCTGTTCCCCTAGCAACACAGGCTGTTCCCCTAGCAACACAGGCTGTTCCCCTAGCAACACAAGCTGTTCCCCTAGCAACACAAGCTGTTCCCCTAGCAACACAAGCTGTTCCCCTAGCAACACAAGATGTTCCAACACAAGCTGTTCCCCTAGCAACACAAGCTGTTCCCCTAGCAACACAAGCTGTTCCCCTAGCGACACAAGCTGTTCCCCTAGCAACACTGGCTGTTCCCCTAGCAACACAGGCTGTTCCCCTAGCAACACTGGCTGTTCCCCTAGCAACACAAGCTGTTCCCCTAGCAACACAGGCTGTTCCCCTAGCAACACAGGCTGTTCCCCTAGCAACACAGGCTGTTCCCCTAGCAACACAGGCTGTTCCCCTAGCAACACAGGCTGTTCCCCTAGCAACACAGTTTCACTGAGCAGGTCTCTCCACGTGAAGCTGTACCTGGGCGGACAGTCCTCTGGGCAAGGCAGCAGCTGTCTCTTCCTGACCATCTCCATCACTTCCTGGTTGGAGAAGCCATAGTAAGGCTGCAGGCCGTAGCTGAAGATCTCCCAGAGCACCACGCCAAACGACCAGATGTCCGAGTCGGAGGTGAACTTCCCGTAGGCGATGGACTCCGGGGGCATCCAGCGGATGGGCAGCAGGGCTTTGGGCTGAACCCGGAAGTAGTCTGAGCAGTAGACCTCTCTGGACAGGCCCAGGTCGGAGATCTTCACCTGGAGCTGCTCGCCCACCAGGATGTTCCGAGCCGCCAGGTCCTTGTGGACGTAGAAGTGGCTGGACAGGTACTCCATCCCTGCTGCCACCTGGTGGCGAGGAGAGGAGAACGCAGTATAGTCAAGTGGAGGAAATTAGAATGGATAAAGGTGGATAAGAGTAGAATAGAATAGAATGGCCACCCGCATTTCACTGTACGCCCTGGTATGTATGTGACAAATAAACCTCTTGAATCTTGAATAGAATAGAGGAGAGGAGAGGAGAGGAGGAGAAGGGGAGAGGAGAGGGATGGCAGGAGAAGATGAGATGAGAAGAGAAGGAGGAGAAGAGGAGAGGTGAGGTGAGAGGGCTTTTTTATGCATTCACTTTTTGATATGTCTTGTGTATGGGGTATCCACATGTAGATATTTCTGAGTCTCAATAAATAATTCCAATCAGTCAGTCAATCAATCAGGAGAGGAGTTAAAGATCTACCTGTATAGCCAGGTGACGGAAGTGTTAGACAGATCTACCTGTATAGCCAGGTGCAGGAAGTGTTATCTACCTGTATAGCCAGGTGCAGGAAGTCCCCATGGTCCAGGCTGGACTTGACGGTTCCATCCTCGTCGCTG
>NC_140167.1:82806028-82821028 GCF_963971535.1 Notolepis coatsorum
GCATGTTTAAAGGTCCCCTATCTTATAAATGGCATTTTCCAGTGGTTTGCATTGTTTTCTAGCAATGTGGGGTTGTACCAACACTGACTAGGTGTGAAATTCTCATTCAGGCGCATTCCTCCAGTTCAGCTGACACAAGATCCTCCCCCACTAAACCAAGCCATTCTATCAGACAGATAGAGAGAGGCTCTCATATGGTGCAAGTCTCGGAGCAATCTCTCCTCTGTCTCTCCCCCTGCTTTTGACACACACACTTGCGACTCGAGAGTCTCTCTCTCTCTCTCTCTCTCTCTCTCTCTCTCTCTCTCTCTCTCTCTCTCTCTCTCTCTCTCTCTCTCTCTCTCTCTCTCTCTCTCTCTCTCTCAAGTTATCTGGGTGACTGTCACTCAAAGCACATAGCGAGTATGGGCAGAGCCCAGCCAAAAACTTGCAGGGCAGAAAGTGGTGCACCAAAGTACTTGATTAAAAATACAAAACAATGAATTTTTTGGAGAGAAAAAAACGTACAGATGTGTTCCATAGACTCACAGGAATAGTGTAAAATTGCCAGAATAGTGAAAGAAATAGCAAAATAGTTCCCCTTTAACTCATTCAGCGCCAGGGGTCGCTGTTTACCTTCTGGGTAGAACGCCATCGCTGTAAGTCAATGGGGAGACTGCGAAACTTGCGAGTGCTTAAAATATATGAAATATTATAGCTATGGATCTAATAACACCGGTCGATTGTCAACTTCTGGTCAACATGCAAAAAACAGATAATTTTTTCATCCGTACATTTCCGTTTTATACCGTTTGGGTGATTCTTAGTAATCCCAGGAAAAGACACGATAATAGCCCTTTAGTGAAATCCAGTTATCACGTTGTAATTTTTCGAATCTTCCTGAAATCAATGCTAGATTATCGTTATTATCCTTCCTCATGCACCCATGAAATGGGGCTTGGACCGGCGCAGAATGAGTTAATAAAAGAAAAGTAAACAGAGCTCAGGAGGAGGGTCAGGGGATTTAGACGGTATGTTCCTTTAAGAGGGCGGTGCTGGAGAGTCAGTGAGGGTATGTTCCTTTAAGAGGGCGGTGCTGGAGAGTCAGTGAGGGTATGTTCCTTTAAGAGGGCGGTGCTGGTGAGTCAGTGAGGGTATGTTCCTTTAAGAGGGCGGTGCTCAGTGAGTCAGTGAGGGTATGTTCCTTTAAGAGGGCGGTGCTGGTGAGTCAGTGAGGGTATGTTCCTTTAAGAGGGCGGTGCTGGTGAGTCAGTGAGGGTATGTTCCTTTAAGAGGGCGGTGCTGGTGAGTCAGTGAGGGTATGTTCCTTTAAGAGGGCGGTGCTGGTGAGTCAGTGAGGGTATGTTCCTTTAAGAGGGCGGTGCTCAGTGAGTCAGTGAGGGTATGTTCCTTTAAGAGGGCGGTGCTGGTGAGTCAGTGAGGGTATGTTCCTTTAAGAGGGCGGTGCTGGTGAGTCAGTGAGGGTATGTTCCTTTAAGAGGGCGGTGCTGGTGAGTCAGTGAGGGTATGTTCCTTTAAGAGGGCGGTGCTGGTGAGTCAGTGAGGGTATGTTCCTTTAAGAGGGCGGTGCTGGTGAGTCAGTGAGGGTATGTTCCTTTAAGAGGGTGGTGCTGTTGAGTCAGTGAGGGTATGTTCCTTTAAGAGGGCGGTGCTGGTGAGTCAGTGAGGGTATGTTCCTTTAAGAGGGCGGTGCTGGTGAGTCAGTGAGGGTATGTTCCTTTAAGAGGGCGGTGCTGGAGAGTCAGTGAGGGTATGTTCCTTTAAGAGGGCGGTGCTCAGTAGTCAGTGAGGGTATGTTCCTTTAAGAGGGCGGTGCTCAGTGAGTCAGTGAGGGTATGTTCCTTTAAGAGGGCAGTGCTCAGTGAGTCAGTGAGGGTATGTTCCTTTAAGAGGGCGGTGCTCAGTGAGTCAGTGAGGGTATGTTCCTTTAAGAGGGTGGTGCTGGTGAGTCAGTGAGGGTATGTTCCTTTAAGAGGGCGGTGCTGGAGAGTCAGTGAGGGTATGTTCCTTTAAGAGGGCGGTGCTCAGTGAGTCAGTGAGGGTATGTTCCTTTAAGAGGGCGGTGCTGGAGAGTCAGTGAGGGTATGTTCCTTTAAGAGGGTGGTGCTGGTGAGTCAGTGAGGGTATGTTCCTTTAAGAGGGTGGTGCTCAGTGAGTCAGTGAGGGTATGTTCCTTTAAGAGGGCGGTGCTCAGTGAGTCAGTGAGGGTATGTTCCTTTAAGAGGGTGGTGCTCAGTGAGTCAGTGAGGGTATGTTCCTTTAAGAGGGCGGTGCTGGTGAGTCAGTGAGGGTATGTTCCTTTAAGAGGGCGGTGCTCAGTGAGTCAGTGAGGGTATGTTCCTTTAAGAGGGCGGTGCTCAGTGAGTCAGTGAGGGTATGTTCCTTTAAGAGGGCGGTGCTGGAGAGTCAGTGAGGGTATGTTCCTTTAAGAGGGCGGTGCTGGTGAGTCAGTGAGGGTATGTTCCTTTAAGAGGGCGGTGCTCAGTGAGTCAGTGAGGGTATGTTCCTTTAAGAGGGCGGTGCTCAGTGAGTCAGTGAGGGTATGTTCCTTTAAGAGGGCGGTGCTCAGTGAGTCAGTGAGGGTATGTTCCTTTAAGAGGGTGGTGCTCAGTGAGTCAGTGAGGGTATGTTCCTTTAAGAGGGCGGTGCTCAGTGAGTCAGTGAGGGGGGATATCACTGGAGTTATGAAAGGGACACATGGTTTTAGTTAAGACTCCCTCCCTCCTCCTCTACCCCCCCTCCCGCTGGGCCTCACGTCGTCCTCACACCAACACGGTCACGGGTGTGCGTCTGTCTGTGTGTGTCTGTCTGTCTGTTTGTCTGTCTGTGTGTCTGTGTGTGTTTGTGGTGGTAGTGTGTGTTAGCGGTGGTAGTGATGCTGGTGGTATGTGTTTTATTTTTGTGGTTGTGTGTTTATAGTGGTGTTGGTGATGGTGTGTGTGTGTGTGTGTGTGTGTGTGTGTGTGTGTGTGTGTGTGTGTGTGTGTGTGTGTGTGTGTGTGTGTGTGTGTGTGTGTGTGTGTGTGTGTGTGTGTGTGTGTGTGTGTGTGTGTGTGTACTGTATGCAAGTGATAAGTGTGCAGCCATAGGCAGCAACCCCTGGGTGACCCTGGGGCAACGCCTGCTGGGAAACCGTGACACTGAGAAGAGGGAAGATTGCGTTCACATGCGCTTTTCAAAAATAACTTAATGGGAAGGATGTGCTTGTACATTTGAACAGTTCCATGATACGTGGCTGCGTTGTGCTGGGAAAGAGATCCGCTTCTACTCTGAGGCGAGATCTGTATTTATTTTTTATTAATGAGGTATGTGGATGTGAAGGGACAAGCTTTCTCAGCACAGCATTACACAACACTGGGTACTCGTTCAGCCGGGTGACCAGATGCAAAAAGTCCAAAAGCAGGACAACAGTAAGATTTTGGTGGGACAAAGTGGGACAAAGTGGGACAGATAGATAATGTAAATTTAATAACTCGTCTTCACCAAATAGATAAAGGTTAAATCAAAATAAATACAAATTAAATACAGAATTATATCTCTCCACATTCATCTTGGCACTGGCAGCCGGCTTGTTACCACCTAACCTTTAAATATTCAAACTTTATCACTTGACAGGAATGTCTTGTGTTCGATATATTTTTTTTTTGCTTCGAAAAGAGGGACATCCTCTCAATATGTGGGACGCGGTCTCAAATGGTGGGACAGTACAACCAAAAGGGGGACACCTGGTCACCCTACGTTCAGGACTGATATCCAGAACTTTGCGAGGGCCTGTCCAGTGAACTTGACTTTCAGTAGCTCGTCACACGAAAGACCACTGAGCGCCTCCTGCTCAGACAGTGGGAAGCCTGTTGTGTCCTGCGTAATGAACGGATCTTGGATCCAGTTTTCCGTGCTCTCTCTTTCGGGAAAATAGTTCTGAAATGTTCAATGTAGGGCTGACCTTCGAATCATTTTTTGGAATTCGAAGCTTCGGGGCAGAGATTTGAGGCTTTATAAAACACAAATCTGTCAGTGCCGAGTCCGACCTCATCTTAAATAACAAACAGCATTGCTTGTTGTACAGTAGTTAAAGAGAGGCAGAGTTGATTTAGCAAAAAAATAAAAAATAAAAAAAATCATATATATTTTTTTAAATAATCGAATTTTATTTTCATATTCGAATCCCATGCCCATCGAACGAAGCTTTGAAGTATTTAAGACAGCCCTAGTTCAATGAGCCCTTCTATGTGGCTACAGATGATGGGCTTCAAATCATTTTTTGCAACATTCTGTTCCTCCAAAAAGCCATCAAGCAGAGTAAATACCCCAAAATCTCTGATTATCCTGGAGTGCCACTAACGTTGTTTCTTAATCCAGCTCTCCATTTGAGCTGCGAGTCCAAACAGGTCTGTGTCCCGACCTTGTAGTCCCAGATTCAACGCATGGAGGCGGTCAAAGATGTCGGCTAGATATCCCAGCCGTGCCAGCCATTCATTATCAGCACATTTCTCTGCCAATGGGTTGTTTTTGTCTGCAAGGAAAATCTGCGTTGATGAAGGGGCAAGACATGGCAAATACACACAGCTGCCAGGTGGAAAACTTGATTTGAGTTGGGCTCATCATTTTTTTTTATGTTGTTGTTGTTGTTGTTGTTGTTGTTGTTGTTGTGCCGTCACCTACCCGCAACCCCACTTTTGGTCGCGACCCGTAGTTTGAGAACCACTGTCCTAGAGGCTTTTGAACACTGGGAGACAACAGTACTTCATACAATACAATAGAGGCCAACCACGGCATGTTTAGAATCTGTCCTCCATGTTGGAAGATACAGCAGTTGCTATGTGATGATGAGAAATATATACAGAAATGGTGTTATATTTCTGGATCTGGCAAACGATGCACCGCGGGAAGAGTAACGCTTGTGCTTTGTGTTTTACCTGCTTGGCCGCTACACAGAGGTTTGGCACATTTATCTTTTGAAATGCAATGTGATGTAAATTCAGACATGAGGAATAAAGAGAGGGAGAGAGAGAGAAATACAGATCCTGAGATGTCCAGCAGAGAAGGGCAGGGTGGACAGATCAGAGAGAGAGAGAGAGAGAGAGAGAGAGAGAGAGAAATTCCTATGCCTGCTGAGTTCAAATGATATCCATCAGAGACTAGCAGGAGAACACACGCACGCACGCACGCACACACACACACACACACACACACACACACACACACACACACACACACACACACACACACACACACACACACACACACACACACACACACACACACACACACACACACACACACACACACACACACACACACACACACACACACACACACACACACACACACACACACACACACACACACACACACACACACACACACACACACACACACACACACACACACACACACACACACACACACACACACAGTGTTCATAGCCCCCACGATACTCTGTATGACTTTCTCAGTCATAATAGTACACTCACTGCAGGCTAGTTTCAAGCTTCAAGTTTCTTTAATAGTTGTCATACAGAAGTACAGAATACTTTTATACAAAATGCTTCTTACTGTTACGCTCCAGAGACTGTGCTAGACAAGATAAGTATGAAATAAAATAAAGTAGCATGTAAAAAGAAGTAAAAATAGAGGTCACAGTGTTCAGTATAGACATATGTACAATGTTCGATGCAGACTAGAAGTAACTGAGTTACCATACAATATACAATATACTATGCAATATACTAATATACAATACTATATAGTGCAAAGCAGAAATGGGATGAGGTACAATTTAGGTACAATTTACAGTAAGGTGTATGAGTTGTAGTGCAAATCCTTTACCAATAAATATAAAGTGTGTTTAGGTGTTCTAAAGTGTGGAGAGTGGGTGCTGCAGTGTGTTGTTTGTTTAAAGTGAGTGTGTGCGTGTGGATGTGTGTGTGTGTGTGTGTGTGTGTGTGTGTGTGTGTGTGTGTGTGTGTGTGTGTGTGTGTGTGTGTGTGTGTGTGTGTGTGTGTGTGTGTGTGCTCTTGAACATCTACTGTATGTCTAGGATGAAATGTCCCCAGAAGGATAGAAAGATAAGCTATTAAAAAGAGGACGATGTTAGGTTCAGGTTAGTTAGGGTTAGAATAAGGGTTAGGTTCAGGTTAGTTAGGGTTAGAATAAGGGTTAGGTTAAGGTTAGTTAGGGTTAAAAATTTGAATAATGGTTAGGTTAAGGTTAGTTAGGGTTCAAATGAGGGTTAGGTTAAGGTCAGTTAGGGTTAGAATAAGGGTTAGGTTAAGGTTAAGGAAATGAATGTAGAAAACAATGTGCGTGTAGTGAATGTGTGTGTGTGTGTACGTATAGTGTGTGTGTGTGTGTGTGTGTGTGTGTGTGTGTCTTGCGGCGTGTGCTGCTGTCTATGCGAGGAATGCAATAGAGACTATAATGATGAGTCAGTCAGACAGAGGCTGTCTGTTAGGATAGCTTATTATCTCCATGTGTCCAGAGAGAGAGAGAGAGAGAGAGAGAGAGAGAGAGAGAGAGAGAGAGAGAGAGAGAGAGAGAGAGAGAGAGAGAGAGAGAGAGAGTGAGATATATATATATATATATATAGGCCAAGGGAATTCCAAAGCCCTCTTCTCCACCATCACCAAACTCCTCCAGCCCCCTGACAACCACCTCCAGACCACCTCCTTCGATCTCTGCAACAGATTCACGGAATTCTTCCAAACCAAGATCGATGCCATCTACCAGCAGCTCCAGTCTACTCCTGTGTCCCCCACACCTCCGGTTAGACCTCTACACTACCCAGCCACTCCTAGTGCTTAGACCTCTACACTACCCAGCCACTCCTAGTGCTTAGACCTCTACACTACCCAGCCACTCCTAGTGCTTAGACCTCTACACTACCCAGCCGCTCTAGTGTTTAGACCTCTACACTACCCAGCCGCTCCTAGTGCTTAGACCTCTACACTACCCAGCCGCTCCTAGTGCTTAGACCTCTACACTACCCAGCCGCTCTAGTGTTTAGACCTCTACACTACCCAGCCGCTCCTAGTGCTTAGACCTCTACACTACCCAGCCGCTCCTAGTGTTTAGACCTCTACACTACCCAGCTGCTCCTAGTGCTTAGACCTCTACACTACCCAGCCGCTCCTAGTGCTTAGACCTCTACACTACCCAGCCGCTCCTAGTGCTTAGACCTCTACGCTACCCAGCCACTCCTAGTGCTTAGACCTCTACACTACCCAGCCGCTCTAGTGTTTAGACCTCTACACTACCCAGCCGCTCCTAGTGCTTAGACCTCTACACTACCCAGCCGCTCTAGTGTTTAGACCTCTACACTACCCAGCCGCTCTAGTGTTTAGACCTCTACACTACCCAGCCGCTCCTAGTGCTTAGACCTCTACGCTACCCAGCCGTCCCTCGTACCATTATGTTCCAACAGAAACGCGGCGGTCTTACCTTGGGCTTGTAGGTGGCGGTGAGCATGGACATCTCCACGTTCTGCCCTCGCACCGGTTTGGGCTGGCGCGGGGCGGGGGGGCTGGAGGACTTCTGGGTGTTGCGGCAGACGCAGATGAAGAAGAAGAGCAGGGCGATGGACAGTGGGATGGCCACGCTCGGTACCAGGATGTAGAGGATCTCCATGTTGCTGCCGCCGCGCGTCTCCTTGTAGTCTGTGGACACGTGAGAGAGAACACACGTGACGAGGGAGAACACACGTGACGACGGAGAACACACGTGAGGAGAGAGAACACACGTGACGAGGGAGAACACACGTGAGGAGAGAGAACACACGTGACGAGAGAGAACACACGTGAGGAGAGAGAACACACGTGACGAGAGAGAACACACGTGACGAGAGAGAAGCACACTACAGCTAGCATTGTGACCACACTAGAGCTAGCATTGTGACCTGGTGTAACACCAACATGGTCACCACTAGAGCTAGCATTGTGACCCGGTGTAACACCAACATGGTCACCACTAGAGCTAGCATTGTGACCTGTGTAACACCAACATGGTCAACACTAGAGCTAGCATTGTGACCTGTGTAACACCAACATGGTCACCACTAGAACTAGCATTGTGACCTGTGTAACACCAACATGGTCACCACTAGAGCTAGCATTGTGACCTGTGTAACAACAACATGGTCACCACTAGAGCTAGCATTGCGACCTGTGTAACACCAACATGGTCACCACTAGAGCTAGCATTGTGACCTGTGTAACACCAACATGGTCACCACTAGAGCTAGCATTGTGACCTGTGTAACACCAACATGGTCACCACTAGAGCTAGCATTGCGACCTGTGTAACACCAACATGGTCACCACTAGAGCTAGCATTGCGACCTGTGTAACACCAACATGGTCACCACTAGAGCTAGCATTGTGACCTGGTGTAACACCAACATGGTCACCACACTACAGCTAGCATTGTGACCTGTGTAACACCAACATGGTCACCACTACAGCTAGCATTGTGACCTGTGTAACACCAACATGGTCACCACTAGAGCTAGCATTGTGACCTGGTATAACACCAACATGGTCACCACACTACAGCTAGCATTGTGACCTGTGTAACACCAACATGGTCACCACACTACAGCTAGCATTGTGACCTGTGTAACACCAACATGGTCACCACTAGAGCTAGCATTGTGACCTGTGTAACACCAACATGGTCAACACTAGAGCTAGCATTGTGACCTGTGTAACACCAACATGGTCACCACTAGAGCTAGCATTGTGACCTGTGTAACACCAACATGGTCACCACTAGAGCTAGCATTGTGACCCGTGTAACACCAACATGGTCACCACTAGAGCTAGCATTGTGACCTGTGTAACACCAACATGGTCACCACTAGAGCTAGCATTGTGACCTGTGTAACACCAACATGGTCAACACTAGAGCTAGCATTGTGACCTGTGTAACACCAACATGGTCACCACTAGAGCTAGCATTGTGACCCGTGTAACACCAACATGGTCACCACTAGAGCTAGCATTGTGACCTGTGTAACACCAACATGGTCACCACTAGAGCTAGCATTGTGACCTGTGTAACACCAACATGGTCAACACTAGAGCTAGCATTGTGACCTGTGTAACACCAACATGGTCACCACTAGAGCTAGCATTGTGACCTGTGTAACACCAACATGGTCACCACTAGAGCTAGCATTGTGACCTGTGTAACACCAACATGGTCACCACTAGAGCTAGCATTGTGACCTGGTGTAACACCAACATGGTCACCACTAGAGCTAGCATTGTGACCTGTGTAACAACAACATGGTCACCACTATAGCTAGCATTGTGACCTGGTGTAACACCAACATGGTCACCACTAGAGCTAGCATTGTGACCTGTGTAACAACAACATGGTCACCACTAGAGCTAGCATTGTGACCTGGTGTAACACCAACATGGTCACCACTAGAGCTAGCATTGTGACCTGGTGTAACACCAACATGGTCACCACTAGAGCTAGCATTGTGACCTGTGTAACAACAACATGGTCACCACTAGAGCTAGCATTGTGACCTGGTGTAACACCAACATGGTCACCACTAGAGCTAGCATTGCGACCTGTGTAACACCAACATGGTCACCACTAGAGCTAGCATTGTGACCTGTGTAACACCAACATGGTCACCACTAGAGCTAGCATTGTGACCTGTGTAACACCAACATGGTCAACACTAGAGCTAGCATTGTGACCTGTGTAACACCAACATGGTCACCACTAGAGCTAGCATTGTGACCTGTGTAACACCAACATGGTCACCACACTAGAGCTAGCATTGTGACCTGTGTAACACCAACATGGTCACCACACTAGAGCTAGCATTGTGACCTGTGTAACACCAACATGGTCAACACTAGAGCTAGCATTGTGACCTGTGTAACACCAACATGGTCAACACTAGAGCTAGCATTGTGACCTGTGTAACACCAACATGGTCACCACTAGAGCTAGCATTGTGACCTGTGTAACACCAACATGGTCACCACACTAGAGCTAGCATTGTGACCTGTGTAACACCAACATGGTCACCACACTAGAGCTAGCATTGTGACCTGTGTAACACCAACATGGTCACCACTAGAGCTAGCATTGTGACCTGACCTGGTGTAACACCACACTACACTACACACTACACTTAAACTAAACTAAACTAAACTACACTAAAGTAGCATAGTATAGGGCGGCTGGGTAGCGCAGTGGAGAATGCACTCGCCTACCACGCAGAGACTCTGGGATCGAATCCAGCAGTCAGCGGTACCTCCGGCTTGGTCAGTCGTCCCTACTAACACAATTGGCAGTGTTAGCGGGTGGGAAGCCGGCGGGGTATGTGTCCTGGTTGTTGTAAACTGCGGCTCCTACTGGTCGGTCGGGGCGCCTGTTCAGCAGGGAGGGGATCGGGGGGAAATAGCGTGAACCTCTGCACGCGTTACATTCCCCCAGTGAGAGTCCTCGCTGTCAGGTGAAAAGAAGCGGCTGGCTGACTCCACATGTATCGGAGGAGGCATGTGGTAGTTCTACACCCTCCCTAGGCCGACAGTGGGGCAATGCGCGCAACGACCAGGAAGGGAATTGGCATAACAACTAAATTGGGATGGGAGCAAAATACAGAAAAAATGAAAAAAATAAAATAAAATAGCATAGTATAGTGCAGTAATAGCCTCTCACCACAGATGGGTATGTCACAGAGCTCCATGCGGACGCCCTCGTCCAGCGTGAAGCACCAGGGGCCCTCGTGCTTGTTGCCGGGGTTACGGCAGTAGGAGTGGCCCCCGTTTAGCTCCGCGTAGCGCACCGCCAGGTAGGCGTGGCTGTGGGGGTACTGGGAGTTCCACGGCTGGCACTGACGACCAGACTTAGTCACACTGGAGGTCCCGCGGTAGTCAACACCACTGCTGTTGAAACACTTGTGGTCTGGGGGGGGAGAGAGAGAGAGAGAGAGAGAGAGAGAGAGAGAGAGAGAGAGAGAGAGAGAGAGAGAGAGAGAGAGAGAGAGAGATGAGCAAGGAAATCAGATTTGGGCCACTTTCGTGTGCAGTGTGAACATAGCCCATATCAGGGTTTAGAGCAGTGATTCCCAACCTGGGGTCCGCGGACCCCCTGGGGGTCCGCCAGGGGGCGCAGGGGGTCCGCCAGACCACAGATGATTTGAGTTTTTTTTTTTTTCTTTTTTTTTTTTTTATTGTTATTATTTTTTTTATCATCAGAAGCATGAATAGTCTCTCCACTACAATAAAAAAATAAAGATAAATAAATAAACATCTAGACATGATTTTTGAATGTTAACAGTAGGCTACCGGGTAGCCGCTAAAACGCGAATCAGTTGACTGTATCACTTTCTGTAGCTAGCCTAGCACGCTAGTTAACTTTCTCGGCTCGTCTGCAGTCAGCCGCCAGAGGCGAAAATGTGTGACAAACGAAAAGGAGATGATGGCAGCTCATCTGCAAAAAAAGTTAGGACCTACAGCAATCGCGAAAATTACATCACCATGGGCTTCACTGAGGGACCAGACAAACGACCTGAGTGTGTGATTTGTGGAGAAAAGTTGGCAAACTCGAGCCTGAAGCCCAGCAAGCTGAAGAGACATCAGGCGTCTAAGCACCCAGAAACCGTTGGGAAGGATCCAGACTTTTTTCGGAGGAAAGAACAGTCTCTCAAGGCGAACAAGCCTGTTGATGTTAGAGTAGCGTGGAGCAGGGGTGGCAGTGATTTACAGAAGGCTACCGAAGCCTCCTTTGAGTGTTCGCTTTTAATTGCAAAAGCAAAGAAACCGCACAATATTGGCGAGCAGCTCATCAAACCAGCCTGCATCAAAATGGTTTAGAAACTGTGCGGCCCACAGGTGGCGGATAAACTAAAATCAGTACCACTCTCGAACAATGTAGTGAAATACCGAATTGATAAGATGTCAAGTGATTGCGAGCAGCAGCTGTCAGAAAAGCTTAGAAAGGGTCCATTTGCCATACAACTTGATGAAACTACAACTGTCGCAGACGAGGCTGTGCTCATCGTTTATGTGCAATATATTGAAAATGAGGATCTGAAGCAGGACATTCTCATGTCAGTCAACCTTACTACCACCACTCGAGGTGAGGATATTTTTACTGCAGTGGATTCTTACTTCATTCAACATAAATGCAAACCGTTCACCATTAGGGCCTGATTTGAGAGGATGAATACAGGATTTGAATATTGGCCAAAATTTTGAAATACATAAGGTGCAAGATTAGATTTGTTGATTGAAGGCACAAGTCAAAGAAGCATAGTGGGTCTAATTATGGTGCATATGCCTGTGTATAAGCAGTTTGTTATTAAAATGACAAAAAAAAGGTATTAAACCCAGCTAGGACAGATTCTCTCTGCTACTGATTGGAATTTCCTGTCTCATATTTAGTTTAATTTGTTGCATTAATTTGTTCCATAAATGCAAACCGTTCACCATTAGGGATTGATTTGAGAGGATGAATACAGGATTTGAATATTGGCCAAACATTTTGAAATGCATATGGTGCAAGATGAGATTTGTTGATTGAAGGCACAAGTTAAAGAAGCATAGTGGGTCTAATTGTGATGCATATGCCTGTGTATAAGCAGTTTGTTATTAAAATGACAAAAAAAAGGTATTAAACCCAGCTAGGACAGATTCTCTCTGCTACTGATTGGAATTTCCTGTCTCATATTTAGTTTAATTTGTTGCATTGATTTGTTCCATAAATGCAAACCGTTCACCATTAGGGCCTGATTTGAGAGGATGAATACAGCATTTGAATATTGGCCAAACATTTTGAAATGCATATGGTGCAAGATGAGATTTGTTGATTGAAGGCACAAGTCAAAGAAGCATAGTGGGTCTAATTGTGATGCATATGCCTGTGTATAAGCAGTTTGTTATTAAAATGAAAAAAAAAAAAGTATTTTATGGTATCTTATTAGGAGGGGGTCCGCGAATTTCATCAGAGATGTTTGGGGGTCCCTGGGGGGAAAAAGGTTGGGAACCACTGGTTTAGAGGACAATGATGTAATGTTCTGTTTCCATGATTTCAATCTAAAGCTTTAAATAATGCTTATAAAATGACATCATACTGATCCACCCAACCAACAGCTCTGTGGATATTATATTCAAAATAAAAATGTTATCTATAGCACCTTTAACAGTAACCTTACTTGTTACTTACTTGTAACCTCCGAGCAGAATACATACATTCATCCAGATGGAATATAATATGATATTTTGAGCTCAGAGCCTTGACATTTAGCCTTCATCTTGTTTTCATACCAGCGCTCGTTTCCCTGTGCTTTTTCTTTTGTTGTTGTTGTTCTTAGCTCTATTTTATAAAAAAATATATATAATTCTTATGTACCTTAGTTGCTATTGCATGTATGTGTTTTATTACATGTATATGTATATTAGTGCTGTCAATAGATTAAAAAAAATTAACTAATTAATCTCACAATTTTCTGTAATTAATCTAGATTAATCTAGATGAAAAATATCATTTTTCTACTTAAGACTGAAGCTCGTAACATATATTTACTTGAGTAAAATCATGGAATTAATGTAAAATCAACACAAAGAAAGTATATTTAGATTCAAAGACTATTTTAATAGTCTATTTTTTAATGACATGTTGCACAGAACGATACAAGCTAAATGCTCCTCCCAGGACTCATGTCGGTCCCACAGAAAGGAAAAGAGTAGGGTTATTACCAGTCGAGGAGAGAGTCAAACAATTAAAACTAAACCACATGTATGATATAGTTAATGGTAGAGCCCCACAGTACATGTCCTCAAATGTAGACATGGTAAGTAATAAACACCACTGTAACACAAGAGCCAGCATTATGTCCTGCTGTGTTCCTGATGTTAAGAGTAAGACGGCCAGAAACTCTTTTTCTACACTGGTATCTCCATGTGGAACAGCCTGCCTTCGCACATCAAGCAAAGCCAGACTAATGCGTTTTTTAAAACAAAGGTAAAGGCGCTTCTTTGGGAAGAAGTGTAGGTTTGAGATTAAAAAAAATTCCCCATCTTCTCTTAGTGTAGTGCAGGATACGAAACGTATTTTATGTCTTGTTTTTATTGTGTTTTTATTGTTTTTTTTTTTTTTTTTTTTGTATTGTGTTTTTACTGTGTTTTTATGTTTTCCATCGAGGACCACTTTGGAAATAAGTGTTTTAAGTAATGCTTTTAAGTGCAATCCTCTGGAGTGCAGATACTGTGGTTTTCCTAATAAAATAAAATAAAATAAAATAAAATAATATTATTACCCATTTGAACAGCCCAAATGAGTCTTCTCTCCTCCACACCACCTGTGCTGCTATTTTCCTATTGCTAGGTTTTTAGTGAGTTTGTTCCTCATCTTCATCGGGGCATGTCTGGGAGTGTCGCATATTTGGATTTTATGGTGGTTTTTTTGTTCTTGATTTATTGTGATGTTTCTTCTTGACTTGTTTAAAGAAGAGACTTGTCCAGCCCATGGGGACATTACCTTGTGATCTCGGGCTTTGCAAATACATATGGATTTGATTTGACTTGACTTACTCTTGTTAATAGGCTCAGCCATGGGGATCCCTATGCGGAGGCAGTTTGCGGCCTCTGGGCTGTCGTAAGCCGCCAGGTCGTCGCAGTTCGGGAGCTTCAGCCTCTTCAGGATGATGGGGTTCGAACGTGCGATGATGTACTCCGTCTTGCACAGGTCGTTCTCCAGGATCTCGCACTCGTCCTTGCAGAGGTCCCGGGGCCTCTCCGTGCCGGAGCTGCGGTCGCAGGTGGGGAAGGCAAAGTGGCACAGGGAGGGGATGGCAAACTGGGAGCAGCGGTCCGACAGGTGGTTGGACGTCCCGATCATAGTGAAGGCGGCTGGCGGGGACAGAGAGAGAGAGAGACAGAGAGAGAGAGACAGAGAGAGGGAGAGACAGAGAGAGAGAGAGACAGAGAGAGAGAGAGAGAGAGAGACAGAGAGAGAGAGAGAGAGACAGAG
>NC_140167.1:82831035-82851055 GCF_963971535.1 Notolepis coatsorum
AGAGAGAGAGAGAGAGAGAGAGAGAAGACAGAGATGCGTGTGATTTGAGTGGGTCTGATGTTTCAACCGACAAAAATGGATGATTCGCATTTGGCGCTGTAGTGAATCACTCCCTGATCAAATGGTTCTCTGTGGTTCACAGCAAGGTTACAGTGAGTGAGGTCACAGTGAGGTCACAGTGAGGTCACAGCGAGGTCACAGCGAGGTCAAGCAGAGAAGGATTTTCTCACAGAAATATCACCAGACGAAGATATCAAGTCTCATGGAGTGAAGACGCACAATTCACAACCGCTCCCCTAACGTTTACAAACCAACACTTTTAATGCCCTCACTGGTCTTTATTTGTTCTTTTAATTGATGATTTCAGCAGTATAATATTTTTATGACAAACATGGCAGGCAAACATTAATCTGTGGGCATCGGCAGCTGGGAGAGTAAAATCCATGATTTAGCAGCAGAACGAGGTCGGGATGTTGGTCCTGAGGGGTCCTGGGGTGGGGGGGGAAGAAATGTCCTTTAGAAATGTCTCCTGAAATATAATTTTATTTTATAATAAAAATGTTACAATTTTTATTTCTATATGGGGTGGGATGTTTTGGGCCCTTAATGTGGTGGGTTTGGTGGTCACGGTCTCGGGCTGGTGGGGGCCCCTGGTTCGGGGTCTCGAGGGGTCGGAGTGTTAAAGAGGCATGATGCTCTGACTCACTGGGGCGCTGGATTCGGGTCCTCATAGGGTGGGGACCGTAGAGGTCGGGACGGGGGGGGATGGAGGCTCGGGATATTTCACTTCATAGTGTGTGTATGTGTCGCCACGTTTGGGGGCGGGTGTGGCTTAGTGTGTTGTCCTGTCAGAACATGTCCTCTGTCCTGTACCCTGTGTGTTGTCCTGTCAGAACATGTCCTCTGTCCTGTACCCTGTGTGTTGTCCTGTCAGAACATGTCCTCTGTCCTGTACCCTGTGTGTTATCCTGTCAGAACCTGGATTGTTGTTCTTGAGCTGATAACCAAGTCACATTCAGGTGATTCAGATCATAACCAACATTTTAGCCTTATGACCTCATTCAAATCCCTTGGACCAACCCTGTATTATATCATAAAAGATGTAGATATGATCTATTTTCTGTTTTTGATTTTTCTTTATTTACAAAGTACTACATTTAGTTCACCAAACTATATTTGTATTGACAGCAGCATTGTAAAGTAACTGGTACTCAGTAAAAGTATATTTCCAGTAGAAGCACACTTCCAGAGTATCTTTCCCAGCACAGTCTGTGAGGTCCCATTGTCCTCGTCCCAAGTGATGTTGTGATGAAGTGAGTTATGGTGTCACAGCCCCACTGTCATCAAGACAGAATCCTGTGGCTTGACTGTAATCTGAGACGTAACAATCAGTCAGTCACATGGCTCCAGGCGAGTCATCGCCAGCTATATTAAAGGGGCATTTCACCTCTTAAATATCCAAACTCTATTTTGTTCCAGTGTAGAATTAGAATTAGATGTTTTTTACACATACCAGGAGCTTGTCCTGTGTATTTAAACCATCCTAACTACTTAGGAGCAGAGGGCAGCGGCCACGGTTCAGTGCCTGGGGACCGACTCCAGTTGTAACGCCAGTACCTTGGTCAAGAGACCAACTCCAGTTGTAATGCCAGTACCTTGGTCAAGAGACCAACTCCAGTTGTAATGCCAGTACCTCGGTCAAGAGACCAACTCCAGTTGTAATGCCAGTACCTTGGTCAAGAGACCAACTCCAGTTGTAATGCCAGTACCTTGGTCAAGAGACCAACTCCAGTTGTAATGCCAGTACCTTGGTCAAGAGACCAACTCCAGTTGTAATGCCAGTACCTCGGTCAAGAGACCAACTCCAGTTATAATGCCAGTACCTTGGTCAAGAGACCAACTCCAGTTATAATGCCAGTACCTTGGTCAAGAGACCAACTCCAGTTGTAATGCCAGTACCTTGGTCAAGAGACCAACTCCAGTTGTAACGCCAGTACCTTGGTCAAGAGACCAACTCCAGTTGTAATGCCAGTACCTTGGTCAAGAGACCAACTCCAGTTGTAATGCCAGTACCTCGGTCAAGAGACCAACTCCAGTTATAATGCCAGTACCTTGGTCAAGAGACCAACTCCAGTTATAATGCCAGTACCTTGGTCAAGAGACCAACTCCAGTTATAATGCCAGTACCTTGGTCAAGAGACCAACTCCAGTTGTAATGCCAGTACCTTGGTCAAGAGACCAACTCCAGTTGTAATGCCAGTACCTTGGTCAAGAGACCAACTCCAGTTGTAATGCCAGTACCTCGGTCAAGAGACCAACTCCAGTTGTAATGCCAGTACCTTGGTCAAGAGACCAACTCCAGTTGTAATGCCAGTACCTTGGTCAAGAGACCAACTCCAGTTGTAATGCCAGTACCTCGGTCAAGAGACCAACTCCAGTTATAATGCCAGTACCTTGGTCAAGAGACCAACTCCAGTTGTAATGCCAGTACCTCGGTCAAGAGACCAACTCCAGTTATAATGCCAGTACCTTGGTCAAGAGACCAACTCCAGTTATAATGCCAGTACCTTGGTCAAGAGACCAACTCCAGTTGTAATGCCAGTACCTTGGTCAAGAGACCAACTCCAGTTGTAATGCCAGTACCTTGGTCAAGAGACCAACTCCAGTTGTAACGCCAGTACCTTGGTCAAGAGACCAACTCCAGTTGTTGTAACGCCAGTACCTTGGTTAAGGACAATGGCTGGAGTAGGTACCTATAGCATGCATGTATTTTATGGTGTGGGAGGAAGTACCTGGAAGAAACCCACGCAAACACTGACTGAAAGATGAAAGTCTTGCTCTGGTCTGCATCCCTTTAACAATTTTGTGTATTGAGCTGTACTGTATTGTACCCATTCTGCAATCTGTTAATACAATTTTCAATCAATCAATCAATCAATCAATCAATCAATCAATCAATCAAAACTGGGAGAACCTGTAAACTCGTGGGTCAACAGATGTAATCTCCTGGGTCAACAGATGGAATCTCCACACGGAAAGGGATCGATTAAACTACTTTTAGTATGTCTCTGGTAAACGGACTGCATTTATATAACCGCTTTCATCCAAAGCGCTTTACACCTCATGCCTCACATTCACCCATTCACTCAGACGTTCACACACAGACGATGGAGGCGACCGTACAGGGTGCCAACCTGCTCATCAGGAGCAGTCAGGGGCTAAGCGTCCCGCTCAAGGATACTTCGACACGCTGGCGGGAGGAGCCTCGGGAACCTTATGAGATTACCAGACAATTGGGCGGCTACGTGGCGTAGTGGGCAAGGCGCTCGCCACGAAATCTGGAGACGCTGGGCTCGCCTGTTCGAGCCCAGCGCTCCACATTTGCTTTCAGTTTAGCTGGTCGTTCATACTAATACACATTGGCCGTATTAGGGGGTGGGAAACTGATGGGTGGGGATCGGGCGTTGTGGACAGAGACTCCTACAGGTCGGTTGGTGCGCCTGCGCAGTAGAATCAGGAAGTGTCGGGGGCAGCGTGAGCCTCCCACGCGTTACTCCTCGCCACTGAGAGATCGAGCTGCGCAGGTGAAAAGATGCGACTGCTGTTACCTCAAGTACCGGAGGGGACTTGTGCTATGTATGACTTAGTCCACATTGCAGCCGGCTTGTGGGAGGCAAGAAACAGCGTTCGTGACAGGGGAGGGTTGAAATTGGGATGGGAGAAAAATATAGAAAATGGAAGAAAAAGTGGATAAAAAAAAAATTAGATTACCAGACAACCCGCTCTACCTCCTGAGCCACTGTCACCCCCAATGGCCTGCAATGGGGGCTAACCTCCGCACGGCTGAACCGGTTCATCCAAGTGGAACCTGTTGGCGGGCCGCTGTTGTCTCGTACATGGTCTCTGCCGCTCCACCGCAGACCTTGTGCGTCCTCCATCTACAGAGATGTCAGTGGAGCACGCTCCACGCAGCAAGGCTAATGGATTTGGCTCTCCAAAGAGCCTGGGCCTCTGGAGTCTAATAAAGCCTCCCAGAGCTCTTGAACTGTACGGATGTTTTAATGCTTTCCATTCTGCTGGCTCGTCCTGAATCTCATCCATCCTCTTGTCATCCATGCTGCTCCCTTTCTCTCTCATTCCATCCATCCATTGCTCGCTCACGCCACACAGGACTGCCTCACGCAAATATCTCTCTTCCTCTCTCTCTCTCTCGCCATAGGATCCCATCCCTCTCTCCATCCATGACTTCCTGCGTCTCTTTTATCTCCCAGCTCTCATCCCTCCCTCTTTCTGTCCGTCCTCCATCCCTCCATCCCCCTTCCCTTTGACGCGAGGGAGTCAAGCGTCGGTCTACCCAATCGGAGGCCTCGCTTCTGGACGACCTGAGCGACGTCGACTGGAATAATGTTCCAGTCCGGCTCCGATGATGTCAACCAGAGATTGCGGAGGTGGCGACTAGCATCATAGCAGCTTTGGTGGAAGATATCGTCATAGCAACTGTGGTGGAAGATGTCGTCGTCATTGCAACTGTGGTGGAAGATGTTGTCCCATCTGCGAGGGTAAAGTTTCTCTCCAGACCAGAAAGCATGGGTGGGTGTGGTTGGGTCTAAGCGCTCGCCTCGATTCCTGGCAGCGGTACCCCCGGCCTGGTCGGTCAAACCCTGTCGAACCCTACGAACGCGATTGGCAGTATGTTCGTGGGTGGGATGCCGGTGAGGGTATGAGTCCGAGCCGTCGTAACGGCGACACCTACTGGTCGGTCGGGGTGCCTGTTCAGCAGGGAGGGCATCTGGGGCAGTGACCCTCTGAGCTCATTCTGATCTCCCAGCGAAAGTCGACCAGGAGGGAACAGATCTCTGAACGCTCTGTAGCGCGGGACTAGTCAGTGGACACATGGAGGATTATAAAGTCCTATATACGTATATATATCCATATCTGTCTGAATATACCTGCATATAATCCTTTCTATATACCTATTTATATACCTGCATATAACCTATATAACTCTGTATCATAGCATGTACAATAATGCTGTATATACCGTATACATATGTACTGTATATATATTTATTGGGCCCAGGAGTTCAAAACTTTTAATCCCTATCTGATCCGATCACATTTTCAAATCCCGTTTTTTGTGATCCAGGATCGGACAACTCGGCTAGATTTTGTCCCGGTATTTCAAAGCAATCGCGGATAGGATCACTCTGATCCAGATTCAGACTTTTCAAGATTACTAGATCCTGAATATCAGTGCTTTAATCATACCGATCTCCATCTAGTGAATATGAAAAAGAATACAAGGAACAGAAGAGACCACATTGCAGAGACATCTATAATGTCTAATTGTAATTATATTGATAAATACATAAAGGACATAAAATCATAATGTAATTGTAATTAATAAAATACTCCCACTAGGGTAACAACAAAAAAACATATATTCAAAGGCAGTTGATCATCCAGGCGTGCTTTGAGGAGCTGAATTCTAAGTGAGGTTTCAGTTTGCTGAAGGTGATGACAGATGGACTTTTTTTTTTTGTTGAAGATATTTTTTCTTTAATCTAAATTACATTTGCGATTGACAACGGTTGTGATACTTTTATGAGCATAAACATTTATGTCATCAACATTTGGTTGAAAACAAAATAGGCCACCACAAATGTGACCACATTTTTTTTTAATAAAATGTATTTGCCATGAAGGCAGTTTTCTTTTTATTATTTCAGTTAACAAACGTTGCCATCTTATTTATATTGACATATTTTTAAATAAATTGTATAGTACATTTTGCTCTGGAAATCCACCGCTCTGGTGGGATAAAGATAATCCAGTTTTTTGGGATCAAACTGATCCCAATCCTGTGTTGTCTGTTTGAACTACCCGTTTTGAAGATTTGATCCAGATTAAAGCTTGGATTTTATTTCCTGATCTGATAAAGTGATCCTAATCCTGTTTTTTGGTTTTCAACTACCCAAAATCCAAATCTGATCCAATCAGATACTGTAGGTATTAAAAGTTTTGAACTCCTGGGCACTGTACATTGTATATCACTATTGCACTTTACTGTTACATTTGCTGGTTGGACGGCAAACTTATTTTCATTGTACTGTACTTGTGCTGAATGATGACAATACATTTTAATCCAGTCTAATCTAATGTGACAGGGTCTGTGAACCATAATGTACTATACGAACAGGCGGTCCCCAATAGTGAGTTCCCTATTCCTCCTCTCCCTTGCTCCTTCCCTCTCTCATTCCTTTTCTCTATCCCTCTCTTTCAATCTCTCTCCTTCCTTCTCTCTTTCCCTATCTCCTTCCCTCTCTCTTTCCCTGTCTCCTTCCCTTTCTCTATCCCTCTCTCCTACCCTCTCTTTTTCCATCTCTCCTTTCCTCTCTCCTTCCCTCTCTCTTTCTCTCTCTCCTTCCCTCTCTATATCCCTCTCTCCTTGCCTCTCTCCTTCACTCTCTCTCTATCCCTCTCTCTATCCCTCTCTTTCCCCCTCTCCTTCCCTCTCTATATCCCTATATTTTCCCTCTCCATCCCTCTTTACCTCTCTCCTCCCCTCTCTCTATCCCTCTCTTTCCCTCTCTCTCCCCCCCTCTCTCTATCGCCATCTTCCCCTCTCTCCTTCCCTCTCTATATCCCTATCTTTCCCTCTGTCCTCCCCTCTCTTTCCCTCTCTCTCCCCCCTCTCTCTATCCCTATCTTCCCCTCTCTCCTTCCCTCTCTATATCCCTATCTTTCCCGCTCTCCTTCCCCTCTCTTTCCCACTCTCCTTCCTTCTTTCCCCCCATCCGTTCTTTCATCACTCTCTCCTTCCTGTCTCTCTCTCCCTCCTTTCATCCCTCTCTCCAGAGGACTCCCTCCCTCTGTTTCTTAATGTGTCTCTACATCCTCTTCATCACGTCAGTCAGCCAGTGGGGAACAGAGATGATGGGTTTCCCAGGCACTTTAATTCAAAGGGTGAATATGAATTTAAATGTGATATACAGGATATAGGAATTTAGGATATAGGAAAAATATAGGAATAGAAAAGACAATCCACTCCTTTGAATCGACTGTTTGGGTCATGAATAGAACCCGGTCCTTTCTATGGAAGCCACAGATGAGAGGCACCCCCTACTTGGCCCTGTACCCGCTCCCAGTCGACTAAAATCACGGAGAAGTCTCCTGACCAGCGCTGCTCCACAGGAGACAACACCGTCTGAAGCCCGCCTTGAAATGTGGAAGGAAAAGCTGTCCAACACAGCTCGACTATGCTCAACCCCCCTGCCGAAACCCTCCCACCAGGAGATAACAACTGGGCAAAATGGAAGTGCCTGAATTCAACTTTCCAACAATGTATTGGTTGATCGGTGAAGAATGCAGCCCGGAGCCGGCAGACGAGTCTCTGTCTCTCTCTCTCCGTCTCTCACGTGGTCATCAGCCTCGTTACTCGGCCACACTCATGAAGAAGAGGACGGGCCACCTTCTGATGCCTCCGTAACGAACAATACAAGCGCCATGTTTACAGCTTCAAAGGACGTTTGATGTGGAGGGACTGTGGGCTCGGAGGGTGAGTCTGTGTGTTTAAGACTGTGGTCTGAAAGCAGCAGAAAACCAAACTCCCTTCGTCGGAGAGCAAGATGAGGCCGAGACAGAGAGGAGGATCCTAATGACACGAGACAGAGGGAGAGAGAGACACACAGGGAGATAGAGAGAGAGACACACAGAGAGAGAGAGAGAGAGAGAGAGAGAGGGATGGAGAGATGCAGAGGATGAGAAGAGGAGATGAATGGACAGTCCTGACCGCTGTGGTCCTGAAGGACTTGGTTCTGAAGACAAAACAAAACAATAACAATGCCTTCAGCGTCTCAGTAAATTAAATCTATTCATCATTATTCTCTCCAGCTATGACAGTCTTGTCATCATATCACAGCAAGATAGATTATACTGTTGAAATAATTTTGTAGACTATGGGTCTACAGAAAACAAGGACCATTCACTTTTTTAACTAAACTAAGTTTTAAGGTGGCACTAACTGACTAAAATGTACGACCTCTGCTCTGACTCTGTTCCTGACAGCGGGAATCGAACCTGGGTTTCTGCGGTGGTAGGCGAGTGCTTAGACCTCTACACTACCCAGCCGTCCCCTCTGAGACTGTTCCGGTTGAACCCGTTTTGACCGGATGCAGCATTTGTGTGTCGTAAGGGGCCGAGAGGAATGGTGGTTGATGGCTTCTACATTCCCGCCCATTGGCTCCTCGGAAAAGGACTGACACTCACTCACTCACTCGCTCACTCGCTCACTCACTCACTCACTCACTCACTCGCCCGCCCGCGGAAAGATGCTTTGCCCACATTCATGTAACTGAGTTATACTTCATAAGTATGGTTTTGTTGAACAACTCAAGGTGATGAGTGTCAGAACACTGTAAAACAAACACAATACTGTTGTTAGAGGCTCCTCTCTTCTCCTCTCCTCTATCCTCCTCTCCTCTCCTCTCTTCTCCTCTATTCTCCTCTCTTCTCCTCTCTCATCTTTGGTGGCGGGGCTCCCCGTTTTTCCGTTTACACTTGGATCACTGACTGTGGCTTTAAAAGCAGACTATTCTGGACACAGGAGGCTTCCTACGGGCCGCGGAAACGGCCCCAAGAGCTCGTGTGGAAATAATAACCATGGGAAAAGTGAAGGGAAGCACAAAGGAAAAGAAAGAAAGAGCGAATCAAGAAGAAAAACAGCCGAGAGCGAAGCTTCACGAGCAGGTTCCTGACGGCGAACATCACCCTCTACTTTCATATGTGATTTACAACTTAATGACGAGATCCAAAGCTCCACAATCTGAACACACAAAGAGAGGTACTTACACGGGACACGAGTACACTTGTTCTTATAATCCCAATGCACACAAAGACTTACACCTCTGACAGAAAGACAAGAGAACACATGTCCCGGCTACCGAGCCGTGCTGCAAGAGATGATATAGTGTGTTCCACTGTCAAGACTTTTCAGGCCTTTTTGAAGATATTTCTATACTTGTTTCAGGAAGACTTTTAGTGAACTAAACATTTTCAGAAGTAAAAGCAAATTCCTTAACATAATTTAAAGGTGCTATAGATTTCATTTATCCAATCAGGTGCATTCCACGTGGGGGAAATGGGAAGTAGGGAGGGGATACATGCACTGCAACATGTAAACAAAAACATAAATGTTGGACCCGCAAAAATGTTTTCATTGTTTTGGGGGGAAAAGCAATACTTGTATTCCACACCCTTCTAAAAGCTCTGTCGATGTATTATTATTATAATAAATTATTACATTAACGTTATCTATAGCACCTTTAAAACTGCTCAATCGTTATTTCTCGTCTCACATGAATCATAGTGAAAAATCAACAAGGAGCCTATGCTAAAATCTGTTTTTAAAGCACGTAATTTCTCGCAGTGTGCAGTGTTTTATGAACAGGAACATGTTTGAACACAGTGTGACCTCCAGAGGGGAGCGGGGGAGGGGGGGTGGTAATCCCTGACACCAGAGAGATTACCAGTCACTCAAGAAGTATATATTGTGGGGGAAGAAAAACACTGTCGCACAGCACGGTGCATAAATACCGCCTCCCCCCCTCCTTTACCCCCTTTCTTCCTGTCGAAGCTGTCTGTAAGCACACAGGGAACAAATTGTCTGAGGTCAGCTTGAAGGGAAGTCTGCTCTAAAACAGAGTTCACGTGTTAATCCTTTGATTTCTAGACAGTTTGGTTAAGATTTGTGTGCGGAGTTCGGAGTGCGTTCTCTTCTCTACATTTTTTGGACGTGACCCGGGGATATTTGAACTCTGTTCTGTTCTGTATGAATATACCTGCATATAATCCTCCTATATACCTACTTATACACCTGCATATAATCCTCCTATACCTATTTATATACCTGCATATAATCCTCCTATACCTATTTATATACCTGCTGAAGGATGTTGAGGTTTTTTCAATGTATATAATGTATATATTGGGGGAGATGACAGCATCTAAAGGGGCCAGGTCAGAGAGGTAGATGTGCATGGTGGTGGAGGCGGTCGGAGAGAGAGGCAATGTATTTAGCAGCAGACTAAGATAGAGCCCAGGGCATGCCGAGGTCGCCATCAGCACATAACAACTGATAAGAACAGCAGCAGGCAGAATGGTCAGAGAGAGAGTTTGACATCAATGAAACAGACGTTTTTAATGTGTGTGAAGGGGTGAACAGCAGTTGCCATGACAGTGCGTCACATGGCCACAAGAAGAGGGGCGGGGCCTGTCATTGCTATGCCGAGATGATAATGATGATGATGAATATTGTAAATGTGAGTTTCCTTCCGGGTGTAAGTTAGATCTAGACACGAAGCTGACATGAGCGGACGTGGATCAGAGACTTTTCATCCCTCCCTCACCCTCGCCGGTGGGAGAGGGGAGATGACACATCATCATTAGCTTCGGCTAACGGGAGAAGGGTTTTGGCTAACGACAAGGCCTCAGCCACCATTGGACTAAACAGCAGAAGACGATAGAATAATGAATTTAGTGTTCCATCAAAGACTTTTCAAGGACAATACGAAATGGGTAACATCTGAGGCTTTTGTTTATGTAATAAACAACGATTCCAAGAAAGGTACTACGCTGCCCAGTGTCGAATTCGTATGCTTACGGATTGCATCAAAGGGGAATGACAGAGATTGTACAGCCAGTATGAGAAGACAGAGAGAAATAAACACAACGCAGAAACTACACAACGACAACGATGCAGAGGTGATACTGGCTGATTGATCCAAATCTAACAGTAAATCCTCCTATATACCTACTTATACACCTGCATATAATCCTCCTATACCTATTTATATACCTGCATATAATCCTCCTATACCTATTTATATACCTGCATATAATCCTCCTATATACCTACTTATACACCTGCATATAATCCTCCTATACCTATTTATATACCTGCATATAATCCTTCTATACCTATTTATATACCTGCATATAATCCTCCTATACCTATTTATATACCTGCATATAATCCTCCTATATACCTATTTATACACCTGCATATAATCCTTATATATACCTACTTATAGACCTACATATAATCCTCCTATATACCTACTTATACACCTGCATATAATCATCCTATACCTATTTATATACCTGCATATAATCATCCTATATACCTACTTATACACCTGCATATACTCCTCCTATATACCTACTTATACACCTGCATATACTCCTCCTATATACCTACTTATATACCTGCATATAACCCATATAACTATGCACAATAATTCTGTGATGGGTCACGGTTTATGTGGGTTTTATTTTAGTTTATTCTAAGGTGCTTTGGCTTTATTTCGTCTTTCTGTGAGGGACAGCCAGACAGCTGTCTATTTCATCTTTCTGTGAGGGGCAGCTGTCAATCACTGGCCTCTGCAGTTAATTACCATGCGGCCTGGCAGGTGTGTGGGCTTGATTGCCACCTGATTGGTGTCAGGTGTGCAGTGCCTTTAACACTTTCTGCGCCATCCACGTATATTTACGTGTTTGCTCGCCAACCAGTCAGCGTATATACTAGTTCAGTTCACAGTTCACAATTTTTTAAATGAACTAGTTCAGTTCATAGTTCATAATTAAAGATTTTGAACTAAAGTTCATGGTTTCAAAAATGAACTAATTTATAGTTTATAGTTCTTTAATTTTTTTTTTTTTTTTTTTTGAGATTTTTCACATAGTTACTTACATTACAAAAACACACATTGGGACAAGGGGGGGGGGGGGTCCTCCAGTTTATCTATGCCATCATCCACACCATAAGCAAGCAAAAACAAAACAAAAAGAAAAACAAGCAAAAAGGAAAGCAAACCAAGACAGGCACTGTACAGTATTGCACTTGCCTCGAGCCCATTCACATGTAGACATACATATATAAAATGTTTTCTATCCTAGGGGCATTGGGCCTTTAGAAGGATCAGCAGGAAAATAGTCTAATAGTGGGGCCCACACCTCCTGAAAGGAAGCGTCATTGCATCTATGCATTGCACAGAGTCTTTCATGGGGTAACACACCGAAGATCTCTCTATACCACATTTGTATAGATGGAGGCTTATCCTTAATCCAGTTTATCAGAATGCATTTCCGGGCTGAAAGTAGAAGTTTAGTTTGAAAATGTCGCTTAACTCACGTGCCACTTGGCCCCAGATCCTGGATAAACACTTACATTCCCAAAAGTAGTGATAGTAGGTACCCAGATCTGTTTGACATTTCGAACATAAAGGAGATATTGAACGGCCCATTTTGTTAGTTCTTTTTTCAATATGTTGCTGCGAGCTATTATTTGTAAAATGATTGAACCACAGACAGCAATCGGAATACTGGCATTTCCATAACGCTTTGCTGCCGCCCATTGAGTCCACACTAGTAGCAGCTGCAGCTTTCATCTCTACAGTATATTTTCAAAAACATGAGGAAAAACTTTGCTTGAATTGTCTTTATTATGAAAACTAAAACAGGACGTTTGCATATTCTCAATGTGCCGTTTAAGGTTTGCTGTCAATGTCGATGTACGGACTTGCTTCTTCAAACCAGGTGGACAAAGTTTACAGACAAACGTTAGATTTTTCCGTCTGAGTCAGTACTGACTTTAACCTTAAACTCTTTTAAATGCTCATACGCCGACGTCGTAGAGGGAGTCTGACTCTGAGCGAGTGCTGCTGCAGCTCTCAGCTTCTGCTCGCCGATTCCGCTGTTTCACTGTTGTTGTGAGGAGGAGTCTGATGAGGTAGCCAGGGGGTGACAGGCGCGTTGCCAGATCGGGTGGTTTTCGGCATAATTTTGAAGCCTGTTTACGGTGTGTTTTAACTGGGTTTTCGGCTGAAAGGCATATGAAATCTGGCACACCTTTGAATGCCGTTATAATAGAGTGCTGAGAATGAACGCACTTTTGAACGCCGTTATACAGCGTTGAGAATGAACGCATTCTCAATTACGTTCATTTAGCGGATATACAGTACGTTCAGTTCACGTTCGCCCCAAAATACGAACGCGTTCATGAACGATCGTTCATTGAACGCATTCAGGTACATCACTGCCGTGTGTTACATTTAAACCCCACCGGGCGGAGATTTTTAGTCCAGGGAAGCCTAGAGGTCAGGGCTAGGGCACAGGACCTAGCATGTCTTACCATGCTTTTGTAAAACTCATGTACATATACCTGATATGTCTTTATTGTATTATGCACAATCGTTGCGGGCAAGACCCCCCGCATTTCACTGTATACTTGTATGCCGTGACAAATAAAACTCTTGACTTGACTCTTGACTGACTTGAGGTTCACTCGATCACATTGAAACGTGTCCAGGACACTCCATGCATGTGTTGTGCCGGATTATGTCGCGGACCAGATGGACACCAATACTGGAAATCGCGATCAAACAATTGGAATATTTTTTTTGGAATACCCCCGATCAAAGGTAAGGACTATCTGACGTCAATTCCAGCTTGATCGTACAATGTTTTCATATCGATCCAGCTGATCAGTGTGTGTGTGGTGTTCAAAACGAATGCCGTTACTGGCCATCAAAGCATAAAAAAAGACGGCCCCCCACCCCCCTTTCATGCATTCATGATGAAACATAATACCTATTATATACATTTGATTTGGAAATAGTAGCGTGTCCAGGCAAGAAACGCCAACGCTTATAGTAGAATTCACGTAGCGCCCTATAACTCAGCTTTTCAGGAATGATCCCGGATCACTCCTAAACTATACAATATTCACCACAGGATAACGCGCAAACGTATACATGAATTTCTCTTTTTTGCATGTTCGACGGAAGAAAGTCTGTCAAATGACCATAGTATTGTCTCCATAGCTATAATATAGAATATAGATATAGCTCTACAAACAAGGTGACGCACCCCTATCTTTAAAGGGGAACTCCAACATTTTGGGAAATTAGCTTATTTAACATCTTCCCTGGAGTTAGACAAGAAGATACATACCTTTTTTGTCTCTGTGCGTGCATTTTAGCTTTGGGAATAGACGCTCCGTTAGCATAGCTTAGCTTCATCACTGGAAGTGAGGCAGGACAGTAGCCTTACATTGCCTTACAGTGTATTGCAAGGTCTGACATTGACCAAACTTGATATGCATGACCTTGGTGGGCTCTAGGTCAACTCCTGAAAAGGGGGTCAATGTCAGACTTTGCAATCAAAAGTTAGGGGGCTAATAACCCTTGCCATAATTTCAGTGCGCCCCCTAACTTTTGATTGCAAGGTCTGACATTGACCCCCTTTTCAGGAGTTGACCTAGAGCCCACCAAGGTCATGCATATCAAATTTGGTCAATGTTAGACCTTGCAATACACTGTAAGGCACTGTAAGGCTACTGTCCTGCCTCACTTCCAGTGATGAAGCTAAGCTATGCTAACGGAGCGTCTATTCCCAAAGCTAAAATGCACGCACAGAGACAAAAAAGGTATGTATCTTCTTGTCTAACTCCAGGGAAGATGTTAAATAAGCTAATTTCCCAAAATGTTGGAGTTCCCCTTTAAAGCGTGGCCTAGCTAGAACGGGATAAGGATAATGGCCGGCGCTGAATGAGTTAAGTAGGTTTGGTTGACTGTGTTTGGATGCTTGTCCATTTCATGTGTGTCCCAAGCTCATGCTTCTAGGGTTTTCTCTGTCTCTAGTGCTATTATTCTTCTTGTTGTTTTCAACTGCTAGGCAGTGGTGGTTATTTGGGGATTTTTACCCAGTTTATATTTTGTGCCCCAGACTCGTGGAATAACCTACAATGCACTTAAAAGATTGATTCCCTGATAACATTGAGACATAAAATAAAAAAAATGCTTATAAAACTGAATGTAATTGAGACAACTACACACACATTCCCTGCCAGGCCTCAAGAGTCTGTCTGCTTGTCTCTCTCTCTCTCTCACTTGCTCCTTCTCTGTCTGTCTGTCTGCCTGCCTCTCTCTCTCACTTGCTCCTTCTCTGTCTGTCTGCCTATCTGTCTGCCTGCCTCTCTCTCTCACTTGCTCCTTCTCTGTCTGTCTGTCTGCCTGCCTCTCTCTCTCACTTGCTCCTTCTCTGTCTGTCTGTCTGCCTGTCTCTCTCACTTGCTCCTTCTCTGTCTGTCTGCCTGCCTCTCTCTCTCACTTGCTCCTTCTCTGTCTGTCTGTCTGCCTGCCTCTCTCTCTCACTTGCTCCTTCTCTGTCTGTCTGTCTGCCTGCCTCTCTCTCTCACTTGCTCCTTCTCTGTCTGTCTGTCTGCCTGCCTCTCTCTCTCACTTGCTCCTTCTCTGTCTCTCTGTCTGCCTGCCTCTCTCTCTCACTTGCTCCTTCTCTGTCTGTCTGTCTGCCTGCCTCTCTCTCACTTGCTCCTTCTCTGTCTGTCTGCAAACCCCTAATTGCTCCCAATGAGCAGGTTGGCACCTTGCATGGTTGTGTGAGTGAATGGGTAAGACGTGAGTAACAAATTGTAAAGCGCTTTGGATAAAAGAGCTATATAAAAAAGCAGCCATTTACCATCTCTCTCTCTCTCTCATTTGCTCCCTCTCTTTCTCTCCTTATCCCTCTCTCCCCCCCCCCCCCCCCCCGTCTCCCCCCCGCCCCTCTCTCTCTGCCATCTGATCCGTCTCTCAATATATCTCAGTAGGTAACAGGGTAACAGGGCTTTAGTGTTCTGCTGGCTTTAGTCCCAGGATGCAGGTGGACAGACCCTGCTCGCCTACAGACCTGCAGACCAGACCTACAGACCTACAGACCAGACCTACAGACCTGCAGACCAGACCTACAGACCTACAGACCAGACCTACAGACCAGACCTACAGACCAGTCCTACAGACCTGCAGACCAGACCTACAGACCTACAGACCAGACCTGCAGACCTGCAGACCAGACCTACAGACCAGTCCTACAGACCTGCAGACCAGACCTACAGACCAGACCTACAGACCTACAGACCAGACCTACAGACCTGCAGACCAGACCTACAGACCTACAGACCAGACCTACAGACCTGCAGACCTGCAGACCAGACCTACAGACCAGTCCTACAGACCTGCAGACCAGACCTACAGACCTACAGACCAGACCTGCAGACCTGCAGACCAGACCTACAGACCAGTCCTACAGACCTGCAGACCAGACCTACAGACCAGACCTACAGACCTGCAGACCAGACCTACAGACCAGACCTACAGACCTGCAGACCAGACCTACAGACCAGACCTACAGACCTGCAGACCAGTCCTACAGACCAGACCTACAGACCAGACCTACAGACCAGACCTACAGACCTGCAGACCAGTCCTACAGACCAGACCTACAGACCAGACCTACAGACCTACAGACCAGACCTGCAGACCAGATCTACAGACCTGCAGACCAGACCTACAGACCAGACCTACAGACCAGACCTACAGACCAGACCTACAGACCTGCAGACCAGACCTACAGACCAGACCTACAGACCTGCAGACCAGTCCTACAGACCAGACCTGCAGACCAGACCTACAGACCTGCAGACCAGACCTACAGACCAGACCTGCAGACCAGACCTACAGACCTGCAGACCAGACCTACAGACCAGACCTACAGACCAGACCTACAGACCTGCAGACCAGACCTACAGACCAGACCTACAGACCAGACCTACAGACCTACAGACCAGACCTACAGACCAGTCCTACAGACCAGACCTACAGACCTGCAGACCAGACCTACAGACCAGACCTACAGACCAGACCTACAGACCAGACCTGCAGACCAGACCTACAGACCAGACCTGCAGACCAGACCTGCAGACCAGACCTACAGACCAGACCTACAGACCAGACCTGCAGACCAGACCTACAGACCAGACCTACAGACCAGACCTGCAGACCAGACCTGCAGACCAGACCTACAGACCTGCAGACCAGACCTACAGACCAGACCTACAGACCAGACCTACAGACCAGACCTACAGACCTACAGACCAGACCTACAGACCAGACCTACAGACCAGACCTACAGACCTGCAGACCAGACCTACAGACCAGACCTACAGACCAGACCTACAGACCAGACCTGCAGACCAGACCTACAGACCTACAGACCAGACCTACAGACCAGACCTACAGACCAGACCTACAGACCTGCAGACCAGACCTACAGACCAGACCTACAGACCAGACCTACAGACCAGACCTGCAGACCAGACCTACAGACCTACAGACCAGACCTGCAGACCAGACCTACAGACCTGCAGACCAGACCTACAGACCAGACCTACAGACCAGACCTACAGACCAGACCTACAGACCAGTCCTACAGACCAGACCTGCAGACCAGACCTACAGACCTACAGACCTACAGACCAGACCTACAGACCAGACCTACAGACCTACAGACCAGACCTACAGACCAGACATACAGACCAGACCTACAGACCAGACCTACAGACCAGACCTACAGACCTGCAGACCAGACCTACAGACCAGACCTACAGACCTACAGACCAGACCTACAGACCTGCAGACCAGACCTACAGACCAGACCTACAGACCTACAGACCAGACCTACAGACCAGACCTACAGACCTGCAGACCAGACCTACAGACCAGACCTACAGACCTACAGACCAGACCTACAGACCAGACCTACAGACCAGACCTACAGACCTGCAGACCAGACCTACAGACCAGACCTACAGACCAGACCTACAGACCTGCAGACCAGACCTACAGACCAGACCTACAGACCAGACCTACAGACCTGCAGACCTACAGACCATACCCTGCTCGCCTACAGAGAAAGAGAGAGAGGGCGGAGAGAGAGAGAGGAGATGGAGAGAGACAGAGAGACAGAGACAAAGACAGAGACAGAGACAGAGACAGAGACAGAGAGAGAGAGAGAGAGAGAGAGAGAGAGAGAGAGAGAGAGAGAGAGAGAGAGAGAGAGAGAGAGAGAGAGAGAGAGAGAGAGAGAGAGAGAAACCAACATGTGGTCCAAGACTAAACTAAACGAGCCACAACTGAAACATAAAAACAGTCAAGGTTATGAACACGCGGCTAGATAGTATTTATACAGTTGTTTATGTAAAAGCATGTGCATGTACACACAGGATAAAGAAAGACCATTCTCTCTGTGAGAATGTCTGTGTTTTTAAAGTGTAGGAGTGTGTGTGTGTGTGTTGGGGTTGCTGAGGTCAGAACCTTAACCTTCCTCAACTCCAGGTCCCTGAAGACCTTACAACCCTGAGGGACCAACACACACACACACACACACACACACACACACACACACACACACACACACACACACACACACACACACACACACACACACACACACACACACACACACACACACACACACACACACACACACACACACACACACACACACACACACACACACACACACACACACACACACACACACACACACACACACACACACGATTTTTATCATGGTGACCCAGACATATTGCATGCTGGGAAAACCGGAAGTGGGCTCTAGCCAATCATTTCCCCTCCTTTTCCCCATGTGATGTTCCATTCATTCAATGTGAGCTGTCATTTACCCAACGAGACATTGACTCAGTTATGAAGACAACTGGATGATATAGTATCAGATGTTATCTGGACAAAAACTGGAGCCCCTCAGGGAACAGTTTTAGCTCATTTTTTCTTTATTCTTTATACTGCAGACAAAGTGAGGCCGTGTGTCATATGCAGAAATGTTCAGATGATACTGCTCTTATTGGTCTCATCAACAAAGGTAATTACCGGGCCTATACAAAGGAGATTTCTTTTACAGCTTAATGTTGAAAAGACCAAGAGCTCCGCCCTCCCAGACCGACGGTAGGGGGTAGAGTGCGCAACGACCAGGAAGGGGATTGGGAATTGGCATAACGACTAACATTGGGATGGGAGAAAAATGGAAAAAGGAGGGAGAAAAAAGATAATAAAAAAAGAACAAAAAAAAGAGCTAGTTATCAACTTCAGTAGGAAGAAGGTGAATGTCTCTCCTGTCAACATTAAGGGCAGGACGTAAAAATAGTCCAGTCCTATTATCCTATAAGTATCTCGCGCAGCATCATGGTCATTGACAAAAAACGTATAAACAAAATTATTAAAAAGGCTGGCTCAGTGATTGGTCTTCCCCGATTCCTTGGAGATCACTATAGCCAAGCGAACAAGGACTAAACTGAACTCTATTCTTTCTTTTGAAGGCCATCCTCTGTGTAATGTATTTGATGCTCTGCGAAGCTCGTTTAGTGATTTTGATGCTTCGATGCTCTACTGAGCGACTGAGAAGGTCCTTTGTTCCTGCTGCTGTTAAATTATTTAACGAACAACGCTAGCTCTGTACTGTGAGGCTCTCTTCTCTTTCTACTGTGTTATGTAACTTGTACTGTATGTTATTGTTTCTTGTTTGTGTATTTGTACTCGCTCTGGTGGAAACCATGTTTCCCCTCGGGAATAAACCATACCAACCATACAACATACACATACAGTGTACATACATAGTAGGCTACATACAGTGTACATACATATTACATACAGTGTACATACATATTAAATACAGTGTACATACATATTAAATACATATTAAATGCATATATACAGATTTCTTACTGGTTGCCCAGCAGATTCTCTGAAATCCTTGTAAGAATTATATAAGTGGGTCTTGACCAGACAGTATTTAGTAAGAGGGGTCCAGGCTAGAGGAAGGAGGTGTGTGTGTGTGTGTGTGTGTGTGTGTGTGTGTGTGTGTGTGTGTGTGTGTGTGTGTGTGTGTGTGTGTGTGTGTGTGTGTGTGTGTGTGTGTCTGTGCATGTGCGTGTGTGTGTGTGTGTGTGTGTGTGTGTGTGTGTGTGTGTGCATGTGTGTGTGTGTGTGTGTGTGTGTGTGTGTGTGTGTGTGTCTGTGTCTGTGCGTGTGCGCGTGTGTGTGTCTGGCCAGTGGAAGCGGGTCTGGAGCAGGGATCTCTGGTTTCATGCAGCCAGGAGCTCAGGGAC
>NC_140167.1:82851255-82909588 GCF_963971535.1 Notolepis coatsorum
AAAAAAAAGACTTTAAAAGAGATTTGTTTAGATCAGACTCCAGACTCATTGATGTTTCTACTAATGTTTTAATGTGGAGAGACCCACTGAAAATATCATGACCCATTGTTTTCAGAAGTGGTTGAAAGATGAAAAAGAGCTTAAAACGAGTCTGATGTTTCCCTTAACTCATTGACCGCCGGAGGTCGCTGTGGGCGTATAGCCGTTTGTGCCAGCGCTGTAATGAAATGGGGGTACATGCCGGTGTTTGTAGTGCTGAAAATATATTAAATATTATAGCTATGGATCTAATGACAGTCGATTGTCATTGAGTTTCTTCTGGTCAAGTTGCATCAATACATTTCCGTTTTATACCGTGGTGAATATGAGTATAGTTTTAGGGTAGTTCTGTGTAATCCCGGGAAATTCTGCTAAACAGCGTTTTAGTGTAATTCACTAAACACATTGCCATTCCTCGCTTGGATCAACAATCAATCTGAAATCAACGCTAGATTATCGGTATTATGTTTCATCATGCAAGCATAAAAGGGGGGGGGGAACGGGGCGCCCCTCCGACGCCTCCGTGCTTTGATCGCTACCAACGGGATATGTTACACACACACACCACACACACACGCTCCGATCGCAGGGAAAGAATTATCGGATCAACGCAAGATTGATAACATATAGTCCTTACCTTGTCTATGATGTATTGCAAAAAGAATAATCCAGTTATCTCATCGCCATTCCAAATACTGGTTGCGATCGTGTATCCAACGTAATCCAGCATTGAACATGAACCCGGGGGGGCGGACCCTCATCGATGCATGTGTTATAAGTGCTTGTCTTGCTGAAGTATTTAGACCCCCGACCACACGCCGCAGCTCGGCCCAGACACCAAGCCACATCGTTTCAAATGGAGTGCAATAGCGGCCGCAAGGCGTTAGGCGGCGGTATCGGACCATTGCGATCTCAGACAGAGTGCCACACATTTCCACAGCACAGAAGGGTTAATTATGAATGGAAATAGCGAATAAAAGAAATAACGATCCAATAACGGACTATACTCGTTGTTGGCAGAATTCGATTGGCGGGCTATAACGAGTTGACTCGTTGTTGGCGGCCATTGTGTTAAGTATGTTATTAACGTTGTTAACGATATTAATGTTATTAATGTTATTAATGGTATTAACGTTATAATGTTAATAAAGTTATTCATATTTTTTATGTTATTAATGTTATTAATGTCATTAATGTTATTAGCGTTATTAATGGTATTACTATTATTACCGTTATTAATATTATTACTATTTATATTATTACCGTTATTAATATTATTAATGTTAACATTATTAAAGTTGGTGGCCAGGTGGTGCAGTGGGCAAGGCACTCACCACCAATGCTGGAGACGCTGGGTTCGCGTGTTCGATCCCAGCTCTCCACATTGTTTTCAGTTTGGCTGGTCGTCCGTACTAATACAATTGGCAGTATTAGAGGGTGGGAAAGCTGATGGGTGGGTCCTGGGCGTTGTAAACAGAAAAATACTCCTACAGTTCGGTCGGGGCGCCTGCTCAGCGAAGGAAGGATCTGGAGGGAGGTAGTGTGACCTTCCACATGTTACACTCTCCCAGTGAGAATCTGAGCTGCCAGGCTGGCTGCCGGCTGGCTGCGCATGTGTCGGAGGATAGCATGTGATAGTCTCCGGCCTCCCGGACCAACAGTAGGGGGGGTGCGCAACAACCAGGAAGGGAGTTGGGAATTGGCATAATGACTAACAGTGGGATGGGAAAAAAATCAGAAAAAGAGGAGGGGGAAAAAAGATAGTAAAAAAAAAAAGAAAAAAAAAACATTATTAAAGTTATTAATTGTATTAACGTTATTAACATTATTAATGTTATTACTATTATTGGTGTTATTAATGTTATTAATATTATGAATGCTATTAACACATTCAGGGCCGGATATGACCAAATTAGGGCTTGTAGGCCAGCGCTTTAATCAATGGGAGGACGGGGATATTTTCGAACGCTTAAACTATATCTTAAATTATGGCTATGGGTCTAATACACCCATCGCTTATCAATGACTTGCTTGCAGTCCACATGTACGAAACGGATTGTTTTTTCATCGGTACATTTCCGCTTTATACCGGTTTGAATACGAGTATAGTTTTGAAGATTTCTAGTAATTCCAGAGAAAGACGCGATAATAGCCCTTTAGTGGAATACACAAAACACGTTGTAATCTTTCGGCTGATTTATGAATCGTTTTCAAATAAACGCTAGATTATCTATACTATATGTGTCCTTATGCACGCTAGAGAAGCGGGCTGAAAATCGCTTATCCGTGTCTTGCTCCGCGTCAACGGCACGCACACACACACGCGCTCCGATGGCGGTGAAAGGAACATAACATAGACTGTAACATAGAGTCCTTACCTCACATCAGATGTTCTGCAAAAAGATTAATCCAATTCCTGATCGCCATTCCAAATATCGATCGCATCCATTGATCCAACGTTATAGTCCAAAACACATGATCGACGCTGCTCCCAGCCTCCCCAGTCAATGTGGTAACACGATACTGCTTGCCCGAGAAGGGAAACCCGGACCGGAGTTTTTTTTCTGATGCACATTCCCAGCCAATCCAATCCAATGATGTGCAATACCATCCGGGAGACGATAGGCTGCGGTATTTGCCCTTTTGCGAGCTCAGACCCATTCTCAATGATAACATCAGGTTGGATGGATGAAAATGAATGGATATCGCTAATAAAAGAAATAACGATTAAAACCCGACTATACTCGTGATTGGCACGCACACGATGACGAGTTAATCCGACTATCATCGTGATTGGCACGGAATGGGTTAATATTATTAATGTTATTAATATTATTAACGTTATTAATGCGATTAATGTTATTAACATTATTAATGTTAGTCATGTTTTTCATGATATTATAATGTTAACGTTATTTATCGTTTGTCATTCTTTTGTGTCAAGTGTGAAATCCAGAAATCCAGAAATCCAGAAACCAAGTGACATTTATTTCAGTTACAATAACGCTAATATCATTTGACTCAAGACATCCTGAAACAAACTGCATGCAGGTCTGAGCACACAGGGTAAAACCAGCCACTGGGCTGAGGACATGTTTTGCAGTGTGGAGCTAAATCTCCCCTCGTCTTAATGGGACTTGAACCCCTGCCCTCAGCTCCACAAGCCGGGCATCAAAAGAACCACACAGACCAGCGTGTTAATGGTCCAGTCCACCACCACTCAGACACACACTGACTCCATCTGTCTGGAGTATGGAGTATGTTCTCTCCTCTCTCTCTTGCTCCCTCTCTCTTACTTTCTCTCTTGCCCCCCCCCATCTCTCTCTCTCTCGCTCTCTCGCTCTCTACCCCCCCCCCTCTCTCTCTCTCTCCTTCCCTCTCTCTCCCTCTCTATCCACCTCCCCCCTCTCTCCCTCGCTCTCTCTCTCTCTCTCTCCCTCTCTCCCTCCCTATGTTGGTATAGAGAGAGAGAGAGAGAGAGAGAGAGAGAGAGAGAGAGAGAGAGAGAGAAAGAGAGAGATTTTTGGGGGGTCTAATTTTGGCTGGCGAGACATTTCCCTCGCCTAACTGTGTTTATTCTGGGTCTATGAAAACATGGCCGACTGGGGGTAGGGGGGGGGGGGGGGGTACGAGAAGGAGAGAAGGGGAGGGGTGGGGGGGGCAGTGGAGAATGATGGAGGAGAGATGAATGTAGAAAGGAGGGGGAGAGGTGGAGGAGATGACGGAAAGGAGAGGAGGAGGAGAAGACAGGAAGGAGGGGGTCTGGACTGACCTCACAGCTACACATACACCCCACACGCTCTAAACACCCCTTCACTGCCGCGACTCGTACAAGACCCGGGTGTTTCGGCGCAATGTGTTTGTACAGGAAGGGCGGCGAGGAAGAGGAGGTGAGAGGAAGAGGGTTCCTGTGGTGAACGGCTCCTTCCTGGCACACGACTCCAGGGGTCCCCCCCCCCCGCCCCCCAGCGCGGGGGGCTTCACCTAGACCGGTTTACTCAGCTAATTATCATAATAGACAGTCTATACACAGATAGGCCATAAGGTGAACCCTGAAAAGTGGCTAGAAAATTATTTTCGTTCCCACGTCTGGGAACTACATTCTGAATGCATTTTTCCATAGACAACCATCATGGTGTTAGATTTCGATCAATCAGCCAGTATCACCTCTTGATCTGTTGGCTTGTGTAGTTCTGCGTTGTGTTTATTTCTTTGACGTCTTCTCATACTGGCTGTACAATCTTTGTCATTCCCCTTTAATGCAATCCGTAATCATAATAATTCACCACCTTCATAAGAATTCGACACTTGACAGCGTAATACCTTTCTCGAAAAATGTTGTTTATTCCATAAACAAAAGCCTCGTACAAGGTGTAAACCAGTTCTGTATTGTCCTTGAAAAGTATTTGGAAGAAACGAAATTCATTATTCTAATGATCTCCTGTTACCCCAACAACCATATCTGCTAGCCGAAGCTAGTGATGATGTGTCACTCCCCTCCCCCACCCAGCGAGGGTGGAGAGGGATGAAAGTCTCTGATCAACGCATGCGCTCTTCGTGTGGTTTGTTTCAGTCTCACCTTACCCGGAAGAAAACTCCCGTTATATTATCTTCGCCATAGCAACGAGGGCCCGCTCTCCTCGTTACTATGTGACGTGTGACGTGCTGTCTTTGACCACAGCTATTTGACCCAGATCACAATAGCAACCGCTCAATTGTTGATATCATCCCCCCTAGTTCTCTCTGTTCCACCCAGCTGATAACGGCCCTCTGTCTGCACAGTTTTGGCTGGAGACACACATACATGATAATGATGGTGATGATGATGATGATGATGATGATGATATTATCCTCTTAAAACTCATATCTATATAGGTTATAAACCAAATGCAAATCATCGATTTCCTTCAATGGACATTGGGTTAAAAGTTCTTCGCAAGATATTCTGCCGATTTTTGTCAGGGGCCATAAATGTATTATGTATGGAAATTACAAAAAAACTAAAATTTTTATTTGTTGACATTTACACATGTACCTAAACATCTGAGTCAAATATTGGTGCATTAGTATACTTGAATGTGAATTTATACCATGATACGCAGCAAATTTGTATCAAAAACGCTTTACCTTGCGATTCCCAATCTGCAATATTAAAGATGCTAAAATAAAAAATAAAAAAAACACCTGGAAGGTGCCAGGGGAAAAACAACCGCCCGTGCCGCGCTGATACGACGACTAGCCGGCACCACATGGGGAGCCTCAACAAAGACACTGCGCTTTTCCTCACTGGCCCTGGTGTTCTCTGCCGCCGAGTACTGCGCCCCGGTCTGGTGCCGTAGCACCCACGTGAAGAAGCTGGATGTTGTCCTCAACAGCGTCCTGTGGACAGTCTCTGGTTGCCTACAAGCCACACCGGTAAACCAACTGCCTGTACTCGCTGGTATCACCCCGGCTACCATCAAACGAGAAGCAGCCACACTGGCCCTTTCCCGCAAGGCACAGATCAGTGTATCCCACCTCCTTCACAATACCACCACAGACACACCACGACGTGTGCGCCTAAAGTCACAGCCCCCCTTTTCCATGCAAGCCTACAGGCTACTCCACACACAACACCATCTGACACTTCCACGGCCTCCTGGGTCAGGACGAGATGGAGGGACCAGTGGAGGTCAGCAGAACCATCCAGGCTGCACCTCTACATCAATGACCCTCTGGACGTCCCTGGTCAGGACTTGCCCCGGAAGCAGTGGACAACCCTCAACCGCCTAAGGGCCGGCGTCGGACGCTACGGCGCCTCAATGAAGAGGTGGGGCCTCAAGGACAGTGCCTCGTGCGAGTGTGGAGCCCCTGCACAGACTGTGGAACATATCATCACTAGTTGCCCCAAACACCGGCCACCGCATGGAGAACGAGGTCTGATGGAACTGGACGATGAAACATTGGCCTGGCTCGCCTCAACGGAGCTGCAGGTCTAAAGACACACGCCAGAAGAAGAAGAAGAAGAATTTTCTAAAGATTGAGGTTGTACACATAAAACAGTTCAGTGGATAGTATAATGAGAAAAAGAATAGAACCCACACACTTTTGATCAAGATGGTTAATCAATCAAAACACTACACCATCCCCTTAATTTGGTTCTCCCTCTCTCCCTCTCCCTCTCCCTCTCCTCTCTCTCTCTCTCTCTCTCTCTCTCTCTCTCTCTCTCTCTCTCTCTCTCCCCCTCTCTCCCTCCCCCTCTCTCCCTCACCCTCCCTCTCTCTCTCTCCCTCTCTCCCTCTCCCTCTCCCTCTCTCCCTCTCTCTCTCTCTCTCTCTCTCTCTCTCTCTCCCTCTCCCTCTCTCCCTCTCCCTCTCCCTCTCCCTCTCTGGTCAGAGAAGCCACAGAGTACACAGGGCTGCAGTGTGTGGCCTCGGTGAGGTCTGGGGTCTAGTGGAGCGGCCCTCAGGACACACACATTAGTGTCTGCTCCACCACAGAGAGTCCAGACCTGGGAGCGGCCATGACGGAGGAGAGTTAAGTAAGTCACACCACAGAGTACACACACTGAAACCCCACGAGGCTGAGCGACCAGTACAAACAGCTCCCAGTCCGCCAGCCACAGAATGTACTGGTTTTAATTCCACTATGTGTGTCTGTGTGGTTGTTAACGGGTGGACTGCATTCATATAGCGCTTTTTTTAACACCTCACATTCACCAACACATTCACACACTGAGGCTGGAGGCTCAGGAGGTAGAGCTTGTCGTCTGGTAATCGGAAGGTTCCCGGTTTGATTCCGGCTCCTCGCTGGGCAGCGTGTCGAAGTGTCCTTGAGCAAGACACGTAACCTCCTAACTGCTCTCAATGAGCAGGTTGGAACCTTGCATGGTCGCCTCCGCCGTCGGTGTGTGAACGTGAGGCACGACTTGTAAAGAGCTTTGGATAAAAGCTGCTATACAGCACTGTATACATGTAGTCCATTTTAAATACAGTCCAAGTGTCTCGCTCGAGGTGCTGGGAGGAGCCAGAATCTAACCGGGAACTGCTCTACCTCCCCGTCACTGTTGTTAGCTTGTATCCGTTTTAACCTAAAGCCGTCACTGTTGTTAGCTTGTATCTGTTTTAACCTAAAGCCATCACTGTTGTTAGCTTGTATCTGTTTTAACCTAAAGCCGTGACTGTTGTTAGCTTGTATCTGTTTTAACCTAAAGCCGTCACTGTTGTTAGCTTGTATCTGTTTTAACCTAAAGCCGTCACTGTTGTTAGCTTGTATCCGTTTTAACCTAAAGCCGTCACTGTTGTTAGCTTGTATCTGTTTTAACTTAAAGCCGTCACTGTTGTTAGCTTGTATCTGTTTTAACCTAAAGCCGTCACTGTTGTTAGCTTGTATCTGTTTTAACCTAAAGCCGTCACTGTTGTTAGCTTGTATCTGTTTTAACCTAAAGCCGTCACTGTTGTTAGCTTGTATCTGTTTTAACCTAAAGCCGTCACTGTTGTTAGCTTGTATCTGTTTTAACCTAAAGCCGTCACTGTTGTTAGCTTGTATCTGTTTTAACCTAAAGCCGTCACTGTTGTTAGCTTGTATCCGTTTTAACCTAAAGCCGTCACTCTTGTTAGCTTGTATCTGTTTTAACCTAAAGCCATCACTGTTGTTAACTTGTATCTGTTTTAACCTAAAGCCATCACTGTTGTTAGCTTGTATCTGTTTTAACCTAAAGCCGTCACTCTTGTTAGCTTGTATCTGTTTTAACCTAAAGCTGTCACTGTTGTTAGCTTGTATCTGTTTTAACCTAAAGCCGTGACTGTTGTTAGCTTGTATCCGTTTTAACCTAAAGCCATCACTGTTGTTAGCTTGTATCTGTTTTAACCTAAAGCTGTCACTGTTGTTAGCTTGTATCTGTTTTAACCTAAAGCCGTCACTGTTGTTAGCTTGTATCTGTTTTAACATAAAGCCATCACTGTTGTTAGCTTGTATCTGTTTTAACCTAAAGCCGTCACTGTTGTTAGCTTGTATCCGTTTTAACCTAAAGCCGTCACTGTTGTTAGCTTGTATCTGTTTTAACCTAAAGCCGTCACTGTTGTTAGCTTGTATCCGTTTTAACCTAAAGCCGTCACTGTTATTAGCTTGTATCCGTTTTAACCTAAAGCCGTCACTCTTGTTAGCTTGTATCTGTTTTAACCTAAAGCATCACTGTTGTTAGCATGTATCCGTTTGAACCTAAAGCCATCACTGTTGTTAGCTTGTATCTGTTTTAACCTAAAGCATCACTGTTGTTAGCATGTATCCGTTTGAACCTAAAGCCGTCACTGTTGTTAGCTTGTATCTGTTTTAACCTAAAGCCATCACTGTTGTTAGCTTGTATCTGTTTTAACCTAAAGCCGTCACTGTTGTTAGCTTGTATCTGTTTTAACCTAAAGCCGTCACTGTTGTTAGCTTGTATCTGTTTTAACCTAAAGCCGTCACTGTTGTTAGCTTGTATCTGTTTTAACCTAAAGCCGTCACTGTTGTTAGCTTGTATCTGTTTTAACCTAAAGCCGTCACTGTTGTTAGCTTGTATCTGTTTTAACCTAAAGCCGTCACTGTTGTTAGCTTGTATCCGTTTTAACCTAAAGCCGTCACTCTTGTTAGCTTGTATCTGTTTTAACCTAAAGCCATCACTGTTGTTAACTTGTATCTGTTTTAACCTAAAGCCATCACTGTTGTTAGCTTGTATCTGTTTTAACCTAAAGCCGTCACTCTTGTTAGCTTGTATCTGTTTTAACCTAAAGCTGTCACTGTTGTTAGCTTGTATCTGTTTTAACCTAAAGCCGTGACTGTTGTTAGCTTGTATCTGTTTTAACCTAAAGCCGTGACTGTTGTTAGCTTGTATCTGTTTTAACCTAAAGCCGTGACTGTTGTTAGCTTGTATCCGTTTTAACCTAAAGCCATCACTGTTGTTAGCTTGTATCTGTTTTAACCTAAAGCTGTCACTGTTGTTAGCTTGTATCTGTTTTAACCTAAAGCCGTCACTGTTGTTAGCTTGTATCTGTTTTAACATAAAGCCATCACTGTTGTTAGCTTGTATCTGTTTTAACCTAAAGCCGTCACTGTTGTTAGCTTGTATCCGTTTTAACCTAAAGCCGTCACTGTTGTTAGCTTGTATCTGTTTTAACCTAAAGCCGTCACTGTTGTTAGCTTGTATCCGTTTTAACCTAAAGCCGTCACTGTTGTTAGCTTGTATCCGTTTTAACCTAAAGCCGTCACTCTTGTTAGCTTGTATCTGTTTTAACCTAAAGCATCACTGTTGTTAGCATGTATCCGTTTGAACCTAAAGCCATCACTGTTGTTAGCTTGTATCTGTTTTAACCTAAAGCATCACTGTTGTTAGCATGTATCCGTTTGAACCTAAAGCCGTCACTGTTGTTAGCTTGTATCTGTTTTAACCTAAAGCCATCACTGTTGTTAGCTTGTATCTGTTTTAACCTAAAGCCATCACTGTTGTTAGCTTGTATCTGTTTTAACCTAAAGCCGTCACTGTTGTTAGCTTGTATCCGTTTTAACCTAAAGCCGTCACTGTTGTTAGCTTGTATCTGTTTTAACCTAAAGCATCACTGTTGTTAGCTTGTATCTGTTTTAACCTAAAGCCGTCACTGTTGTTAGCTTGTATCCGTTTTAACCTAAAGCCGTCACTGTTGTTAGCTTGTATCCGTTTTAACCTAAAGCCGTCACTGTTGTTAGCTTGTATCTGTTTTAACCTAAAGCCGTCACTGTTGTTAGCTTGTATCTGTTTTAACCTAAAGCCGTCACTGTTGTTAGCTTGTATCTGTTTTAACCTAAAGCCGTCACTGCTGTTAGCTTGTATCTGTTTTAACCTAAAGCCGTCACTGTTGTTAGCTTGTATCTGTTTTAACCTAAAGCTGTCACTGTTGTTAGCTTGTATCTGTTTTAACCTAAAGCCGTCACTGTTGTTAGCTTGTATCTGTTTTAACCTAAAGCCGTCACTGTTGTTAGCTTGTATCTGTTTTAACCTAAAGCCGTCACTGTTGTTAGCTTGTATCTGTTTTAACCTAAAGCCGTCACTGTTGTTAGCTTGTATCTGTTTTAACCTAAAGCCGTCACTGTTGTTAGCTTGTATCTGTTTTAACCTAAAGCCGTCACTGTTTTTAGCTTGTATCTGTTTTAACCTAAAGCCGTCACTGTTGTTAGCTTGTATCTGTTTTAACCTAAAGCCGTCACTGTTGTTAGCTTGTATCTGTTTTAACCTAAAGCCGTCACTGTTGTTAGCTTGTATCTGTTTTAACCTAAAGCCGTCACTGTTGTTAGCTTGTATCTGTTTTAACCTAAAGCCGTCACTGTTGTTAGCTTGTATCTGTTTTAACCTAAAGCCGTCACTGTTTTTAGCTTGTATCTGTTTTAACCTAAAGCCGTCACTGTTGTTAGCTTTTGTCTCTTTTAACACACACGTACACACACACACACACACACACACACATGCACATGCACACACACATACGCACACACACACACACACAGTATCAAGCCCTCTTTCTGAATATAGAGAGAGGCTAAACTATGGATATAGACTAACGTTACTCAGGGTAACAGCAACATATTGCTAACATTAGTAGGCATGCAATAATAACTAATCTATTTTTCAACAACAGAGTACAACAATTATTGTATAATTACACTGAGTCTCCAACTAATGACAGCTTATAATAAACTATAAATCAATACCTCCCTCTCAAACGCAGTGTAATGGTGACCTAATAAGCCGTTATGAGGTCAACAATAACCCTGTAACCTGCCTGTAGCCGACGTTAACTCATTCAGAGCAATTCACGAGAAAAGTCGGGTTAACTCGCCATGCGTTGAGCACCAATCACGAGAAAAGTAGATTTTTTTAAATTATTTTTTAAACTTTTATTTATAGCATTTTCAGCTTTTTCTGGCCACGCAGGACCGATAGAGGGAGAACAGGAGGAGAGGTAGGGAAGACATGCGGCAAATGGTCGCCGGGACTGGGAAACGAACCCGGGACGACCGCTTTGCGACTCAGCGCGATATGTCGAGTTTTAATCGTTATTTCTTTTATTCGCTATATCCATTAATTTTTCATCCATCCAGCATGATGATATCATTGGGAATGGGTCTGCGCTCGCAAAAGGCCAATACCGCCGCCTAACGCCTTCCGGCCAGTATTGCACATCATTGGAATCTTCCCCCTTGGGCTGTACGCTGATCTAAGAAGTCCGGTCCAGGTTTTCCTTCTCGGGCATGCAGTATCGTTATAACACATGGACTGAGGAGACTGGGAGCAGCGTGGATTATGCGTTTTTTGGACATATAACGTTGGATCAATAAACGCGATCAATATTTGGAATGACAATCAGGAATTGGATTAATCTTTTTGCAGTACATCAGATGTGAGGTAAGGACTCTATGTTACCAATCTTGGGTTAATCCGATGTTTCTTTCGTTGCGCGCGCGTGTGTGTGTGTGCGTGCGGTTGGCTGCGACCAAGGCACGGCGAAGCGACTTTTCGGCCCCCGCTTCTGTTCGTGCACGAGGACACACATAATACCGATAATCTAGCGTTATTTTCAGAACGATTCATAAATCAAGCGACAAATGGCACGATTTATAAGGAAATGCATTGAAGTGCGGTTTGCTGGAGTTTCTTGAAATTAGACAGAATCGCTCTGGAACTCTTTTTTTTTATCCACTTTTTCTCCCATTTTCTATATTTTCTCCCATCCCAATTTCGTATCATCCAATTCAACCCTCCCCTGTCACGAACGCTGTTTCTTGCCTCCCACAAGCCGGCTGCAATGTGGACTAAGTCATACATAGCACTCGAGGTAACAGCAGTCGCATCTTTTCACCTGCGCAGCTCGTTCTCTCAGTGGCGAGGAGTAACGCGTGGGAGGCTCACGCTGCCCCCGACACTTCCTGATTCTACTGCACAGGCGCACCAACCGACCTGTAGGAGTCGCTGTCCACAGCGCCCGATCCCCACCCATCAGTTTCCCACCCCCTAATACGGCCAATGTGTATTAGTATGAACGACCAGCTAAACTGAAAGCAATGTGGAGCGCTGGGCTTGAACAGGCAAACCCAGCGTCTCCGTCATTCATGGCGAGCGCCTTGCCCACTACGCCACGTAGCCGCCCTCGCTCTGGAACTCTTATTCACCACGGTATAAAACGGAAACATATGTATGAAAAAATTATCTGTTTTTTGCCTGTTGACTGGAAGAAACTCACTGACAATCGACGTGTTTATTAGATCCATAGCTATAATATTTCATATAGTTTTAGCACTCACAAGTTTGGCATTCTCCCCATTGCATTACAGCGATGGCGTTCTAACCAGAAGGTAAACATCGCCCCCTTGGCGTCCATTGAGTTAATAATTAACGTGGTCTTTCTCTCGGATTAACGTTAGCCAGCAGATGGTGGCAGTGGAACGTGGATGATCACTTGGCCATCTTTATAGTCATGGGAGAGCCAGCCCTCTATGAGAATCAGTGTGGCAAACAAACACACACTCACTCATCTTTTCAACATATTCAGCGAACGCCAGTCTAAACAAGTTGACCTCCCTCAGCTACGAAGCTAGCAGCAAGCTAACGTTAGATAGCCGCTGCTGAGCTAAACATGTTTGCGAACCGTCCATAGAGAGGTGTAGTCTGACGTCACTGGTTGTTCCACCCCTATAGGGATTTATCATTGCGAAAAAGGATTTTCCGCTCTTGTAACAATTCTGCCGGATGGAAATTGAAAAGCTTAATTTTTTTTGCAAAAAATTAGTTCCCTTCTATCACTAACATTATTGTTTAAGCATTTTTGGTTGAAATTAAATGTCGATTTTTTTTTATGATTAATTGTGAATATCTTCATCTTGAGCTATAGATTGTGGATGAATAAGCACAGAAAGGTACACCATGCCAATGTTAATGCTTTATTTGTTTTAAACGAGACGATTTAGAAATGGGCAATTACATTGCGTTGGACAGAGGGTGGAACACGAAAAACGGCAATGACGTCACCACTACACCTCCCTATAGGCCCCAACATTAACATCTCATTACCAAATCGACTGACTCAGCGTTATCTGGGTGCATGTTCGGGTGCCTGATCAAGTTGTAGATCCAGCATCCCTTATTTTGATACCGCAAATGTTGCATTTAGCAAATGTTTTTTTGGGCCTTATGTGAAATTATTATAGCCAAAGGTTGTGACAAATAACTGCAGATTGGCACCGTATTTCAGCACCACTCTCCACTGGACAGCTCCTTCCAATCATGGTGCTGCACCAGCCGATAAGAGAGAATGATATTCAGCACCAGATGATAATAAGATATAATTACATTCAGCGCCAGATGACAATAAGAGAGAGAATGACATTCAGCACCAGATGATAATAAGAGAGAGGATGACATTCAGCACCAGATGATAATAAGAGAGAGGATGACATTCAGCACCAGATGATAATAATGAAGGATGACATTTCCGGTAAAGCGGCAACAAAAAAATAAAAAATCCAGAACCATAACCTTATTTCTTATGTACCAATGATGCGGCCGATCAGTATTTGTGCAGTTTTTTCAGCACAATTCTCGCCGCTCCTCATACCAGCTCCGGTTAGTCAGCCAGAAACCAATGCAAAGTGAACAGGGTCCAGCTTCCTGTCTGTACAGGCTGACTGAGACTCACGGTCATTCTCGAAGGGTCAAAGTGGGCATCAACCAGGAGGGAAGACTGTCACGTTTTAAACTGTGGATACCAAACAGAGAAGTTAAAGACGACTTTAAACTGTTAAACAGTAATCCAGAACTATTTTAATCCAAAAACTGATTTTATATGTCTGCACTTTATGTGCTCATTTTATGTCTATTCTATTTTTTTTATTAAATTTTTTTATATTTTTTTTGCACTATTTTACTCTGTATTTTATCTTACTCTTTTTATTATTGTCTATTTAAAACTGAATCAAACCATAAACAAGGTGGCCTGTTGGGATCCTAATGTGAAAAACTGTGATTTTATATGTCTGCACTTTATGTGCTCATTTTATGCTCATTTTATCTATTTTTTCTGTTTTGAGCTGCAGTTTCTGTATGAAAGGTGCTATACAAATAACGTTTATTATTATTATTATTATTACTACTCCACAGTGCAACACAAAGTGGACTTCATTGAATTTCAGTCTGTTTGTAGCCTACAGACAGGAGCTCGACCCCATTGAATCCCGCCAGGTGGCAGTATTGCCTACATGCATGGGCCAGCTTAGTGTGGGCCGCCCCACAGCACCGAAAGCACTAGGGACTCTACTAGTAGGGAGCGAGCAGCAGTGAGCAGGACAGCCAGCTAACGTTCGACAATGGCGATCGCCTAGAGTGAACTATTGGATATTATGAAGAAGACAAAATGGATTATATGGATGTTGATTATGGACGATAAGGTGCGTTTCCACCAGACTATGTTGGACTCAGCACTTCTGGTAAATCATAAAAATACTATAGTCAAACCGGCCGATGAGGAAACCTATTCGGCTCGGTCTATAGTCTGGCCCGAGCAGACTGTAGAAGAAGACAACGGATGAGGGCCACCTAACGTTATATGCATTGATCCTGTTCTGATTCAAGACACTTGGACTCGGAGCGTGGAGTACCTTCTGACAAAGGTAACGTCTATTTTACCGAACCCCATCCTAAAACATGCGTTTGTAATGATCGCAGCGTCGGAAAACGACCCCCCCCCGGCTTTGTGAAGAAACATCGTGTTTACCTTTGACCTGGCAATAATATAGGTTTCACGCGAGCAGCCGCGAGATTTGCGCATACGCAGCACAAAACACACTATACAAGACAAAACATCCGACAAGCGTTATTTGACAAGCCATTCGGACAAGTGACCACGTCCGGTTTGGCTGGGGACCTGAACGGATCAGTCACTGCTGATGGCGAAAATTATTGACCACCTTTGTAGCCAATGAAATTCTGGAGCCAACGCTATCCCATGCAGGGGCTGATCGCAACGAGAAAGGGGTAGAAGAAGCCAGGGAAGTCCTTTGTTTTGATTAGAGCCTTGGAATCAATGGAAGCGGACAGCCATTTTAGATAATCATGCCGAATTAATGCCGGTACACACATTAAAAAAACCTTTGTAAAACACAAGTTTTCCATGGGATTGTTATAAACCTTGGACCTGTACTGTAGATAAGACTTCAGGCTATGGAACCGTTATGTATTCCAGCTCCTACCTCTCAGCTGGAACTCAAAAACAGGCATCTGGTAACAAGTAAACAGAAATGTGAGTACACAAAACTTTTACTTCAGTGTGTTCAAACCTCTGTAACTCTATTTCATTAGCACTCAAAGTGATTAGATTATTCTTTGTTTTGGAAGAAAGTTCAGAAAGAGACCAGACTCATGCATTTGCTATAAGTATGAAGTATAATAAATCGCAAATTACTTTGGGTATGCAATCGTCAGGCGTGTTATGCAAAACTAGCCCCATTTTTGCCCGATGCATAATGTGGTTAAAATAAAGATTTAACTGTAATCCCCTTATTAAGTCAAATGTTCATATTCTGCAGAAATATGGCCACGTTTACACATTTCCCTTCCCCTGCAGCGCAGAGAGGAGGATTAAATGCTTCTTTACATCACAGGGATCTAAGTGAAACCATTCTAATGTGATATAATGTGATCTAATGTAATGTCTGCTAACTGCCAGCAGAGCGTCCCATTATGATTTCATTGCAAGCAAGTCATTTGATCTCTCACACATGAGCATGCATGGATGGACACGCAAACAAACACACGCATGCACGTGCACGTGCACACACACGCGCACACACACACGTCACACACACACACACACACACACACACACACACACACACACACACACACACACACACACACACACACACACACACACACACACACACACACACACACACACACACACACACACACACACACACACACACACACACACACACACACACACACACAGCTGGGTGGAGTGTACTATGAGAAAGGAATGTAAACGTATCAAGACAGATGTCTGAAACTATGTGATTGTGATCGTGTGTGTATGTGTATGTGCGTGTGTGTGTGTGTGCATGTGTGTGTGTGTATGTGTGTATGTGTGTGTTGGATTTTCTATACTTGCGACAACCAACCCTCGACAGCCCACCATTCTTCTGACGCCTCCCACTGTGACCCTCGCTGTGACCCCCCACTGAGTGGTGCCAGTTTCAGCGAGGGACCTCAGAAGAATAATAATGTTGTGGTACCGCCCGGCCGGGCCGTGTGAGTGGGTTCAGATGGCCAGGGCATGTTTCCCCCTCTAGCGGAATGATAACGGGTCCAGCCAGGCCGCCCTCCTCCGGCGCTGACTCAGCTCCAACACAGTGTGGAGAGAGAGAGGTCTGGCTGAGACTACTGCAGTTGTAGGCGTGTGCTTAGACCTCCACACTACCCGACAGTGGCTCAGGAGGTAGAGCAGTCGTCTGGTAATCCGGAGGTTCCCAGGTTCGATTCCTTCTCCTCCCGGGCAGCGTGTCGAAGTGTCCTTGAGCGAGACACTTAACCTCTAACTGCTCCCGATGAGCCGGTCGACACCTTGCATGGTCGCCTCCGCCGTCGGTGTGTGAACGTGTGAGTGAACGGGTAAAATGTGAGGAACAAATTGTAAAGCGCTTTGGATAAAAGAGATATATAAATGCACCACATTTACCATTTATCAAAAGAAAAAAAGGAATGTTCCTCTACCCTTCCCTTTGTCATGAGGTTCTCAAGCTACATGACTCTGCCATGGTTAGTTAAACACAGGCCTCGTATCCTGCCAAGAAGTACGGACTGTCGTACCATGTGATCATTTTAACTAAATTAAACTTAATCCGGATTTCATTTTATAAGTTATGACATTATGCATTTTCGCTATTATGGTATTAGGTATCAAGCACAACTTGGCCGAGCACAATGGAAACATGCACACACACGCGCACACACACGCGCGAGCACACGCGCACACACAGCATGACTGGTAGAACTATCAACGCATCTATTCCTGGAAGAAACTGCTTTTCCCTCGTTGATTGGCTTTAAGGATTAACATCGTAGACATCTCTCTCTCTCTCTCTCTCTCTCTCTCCCTCTCCCCCTCTCCCCCTCTCCCTCTCTCTCTCTCTCTCTCTCTCTCTCTCTGTGTGTGTAATGCGATCCAGTGTTGTGACGTGGTAGAAATAGTAACATCTGAATAAAAGCTGTAGAAGAAGACAGTGATATATAGAGGGTCTCCAACTCACGGTAAGGCGCGTCCTGGCAGGACGGTGGGGAGGGGATCTGGAACAGAAAAGGACAGATTGGTTCCAGACCCTGGCTCTGTGTGCGCTCCCCTGGCAGGGCCCAGAGGGAAGACCCAACCATGTATTTTATACAAAGCTATGTACAGAATGTTAATATATCATACCTGGATTTAATTGGTCCAATGTCCAAATAGTTCTCTTTACATTGGACATTTTTATTTTCGGATATTAATACAAGCAGTTTTCATGCTATTTCACAAGTCAACTCATAATGCACTCTGGCTTAACCTCTTAACCCTTTCACTGCCGCACTACCAAACGGTTAAACCGTTCACTGCAACAATATACAGAGGGTTAACCCTTTCACTGCCACACGACAGCAAGTTAACCCGGCGACCGTCGGTTGTGTTATAGTAAAGGGTTAACCTTCTGTCGTGTGGCAGTGAAAGGGTTAAGCCCGGACCCAAGCCATAAACCCATCTCTACAGACTATATGAATTAATGCAAATGATGTATCTCTTTTACATGTATTCTGAACCGTTTGTATTTGTGATCTTTTACATGTATTCTGAACCGGTTGTATTTGTGATCTTTTACATGTATTCTGAACCGTTTGTATTTGTGATCTTTTACATGTATTCTGAACCGTTTGTATTTGTGATCTTTTACATGTATTCTGAACCGTTTGTATTTGTGATCTTTTACATGTATTCTGAACCGTTTGTATTTGTGATCTTTTACATGTATTCTGAACCGTTTGTATTTGTGATCTTTTACATGTATTCTGAACTGTTTGTATTTGTAATCTCGACAGCATTCTGAACCGTTTGTATTTATAATCTCGACAGCATTCTGAACTGTATTTATTTATAATCTCATTATAATTGTGAGGGGCGGAGCTGAGCGATCATGGAGTAGACGTGTTTCACATGAGCTCCCTTCTACCGTGCTGAATATACGTTTCTCCCCATTAGTCTTTATTTTATTTTTATTTGTTTTTTATCTGTTTGCTAGGTCGTCGTGTTTAGTATACATTCATCAACTTTTTTCGACTTTCTACGATGGCGGGGGTGGAAACCAGAGCCATGAAAGAATTAGGCACGACACCGGCACCGCCGAGCATGGCCGCACCGTCTCCCGCTGTCGGGGAGTTAAGCGAAGCTGTGCTCTTGGTCATGACCAAGCTACACGCAGACTCTGAGACACGCATCGCTGAAGCACAGAAGAAAGTGTTGGCGGATTTCTGTATCAGCCTCCGTCGTGAGATATCAGAAGAAATTCGACTGGCGGTAGTACCGCTGACAGACAAGATGGAGGCGATACACGCTGCCTCTTCGGCTAATGCTAACGAACTAGCCATGCTAACAACGGAGGTATCATCACAGTGTGAGAAGATGGCGGGTCTTGAATCCGCCCTGCTGGCTAGGCAGGCTGAAGTCAACAAACTACAGTCGGCAATGGAGGAGATGCAGTCCCGGGATAGACGCCACAACGTCAGGATTGTTGGAGTACCGGAGACCAGCGGTGAAGGCCGTCTCTCTGAGACCGTGCCCGAACTGCTGCAGAAGATACTAGGGACGGATGTCCTCCCTATGCCTCCTATCTGTGAATCGGCCTACAGAGCGGGCAGGTTTTCTCCCGGCGTGAACAAAGAGCCGAGGCCCATCATAGTCAAGCTGAACAGACTCCAGCAGAGAGAACTCATCATGCGGTCGGCTCGTACCAGGAGGGATAATCTGAGGCTTGGCGATCACAAAGTGGCCATTTTCGAGGACTTTACACCGGAGGTTCAAGCACAGAGAGCCGAGTACAAGGTGGTCCTGACTAAGCTATGGAAACTAGGCCTGAGGCCCACGTTATTCGCTCCCGCGAAATTATCTGTGTTGGAGAAGGTCGGTGGTCAGCGTTTGTTTTGGTCGTTGGCTAAAGCGAAGGAATATCTCGCGGAGACACCCGAGTCTGTTGCTTGATATCAATGGAGGGTGAGTGACTTGGCGGTTTGGGCCTATATACATTGATTAGGTAGACTATTCACAAACACTTGCTGTCATGCCCAGACATGCTAACTGTCCTCTGCCCATCCAACTAGCGGGGCTTCCCAATGACTTCTGTTACTTGCTAAAGCTGACCTCATGGTCGTACTTGTGTATCGCCTCTTTGGAAGCTAACGAGCTAGCTGAACAATGTACAAAATAAGCTAACGTGCTATCCGGATTCATCACTAGCTTACGCGCTAGCCTCGGGCTGGCCAGCGGGCTTCGCCTATAGTCTGCGCTGAGACATTCGAGACCCGTTAATGGTTACGTATTTTGGTTGCTGTTGCTGTTCAAAGGGACATTGGTTTGCACAGTTCAAGAGTGACCGAGTCCCTAACTAACTTCTGGTATGCTTTTATTTTTATATCCAGTTTTTTTTTTTTTTTTAGCGTTGGGATCCAAGTAGATGCCAAGGTCGGTTGAATATGCATATACAATATATGATAACAGGTTGGGTCGGGTATGGCTTGCACTTCATGGCTATATGGTTATATGGCCTGCACTTTAGCCATGCCCCTCTTTTCCTTTCTTTTTTCTTTCCTATTGTCGCTGTTTTTATGTCATCTGTATGCGCGATTTAAATGTGATCCGATTCTACCTTGGACTAACTGCTGATTCGCCTTAATTTTGTTTTGAATTTTCCGTGAGCCACTTATGCTATAACGTTGCGACATTAATATGCAGACTCCAAGGTAGATGGTTACAGGGCTGATGCTGAGTAATTATATAATAATTATTGTCGCTGTTTTAATGGCATTTGAATGAGCAATTTAACTGTGATTCGATCCTACCTTGGACTAACTGCTCCGACCGATATCTTTATTGAAACAATGTATGATAACAGGTGGTGTCAGGTGTTGCCTATTACCATCCCCGGATTAATTAATGAATGTGTTTAATTCTATTCTTACATAGGTTATGTCATTTCAGCCGTTGTGCCTGATCAGAGGGACAGCTAAAGGGGTGCATTTTGACCATAACCCTTTTTTCCCTTCTTTTTTTTGTCATGGTTTAATTGATACTGTTCACACAATTTTGCACAATTAACCTGTGACCCGAACCTGCCTTAGACTTTCGGCTGGGATGCTTTAATTTAATTTTGTTTTGAATTTTCCTATACCCTTTTGGGCTATAACAATGTGATGTTGAGGCGCAGATTTGGAAATAGAGGGCTGCAGGTTGATGTGGAGTTATTATTTAATAATGGCTATTTTTACCATTATGGTTGTCTCATGTTGGGGCCAGGGCTCAGGTGGGTTTCGACCGATATCTTTATTGAATTTTATTTTATTATTATTTGTGTTTATTGGACTAGTGGGGGTTCACTCAGGGGTTTATCTAGAGGGGGGTTGGAGTGGGGAGCGTCTTATTAATCCATGTCTCTAGTAGGGGTGGGACGATACATCGATCCAGATCGATACATCGATGTAATTATCAACAATCGAATCGGATCGATGCGATGTAATAAGATCGATTCATATCGATACTCTTATTTTGAAAATCCTGTGGCGAGTCTCATATCCGCCCAAGAACAACAGCAGTAGCTCCGTGTGTGTAGATGTTACAGCATAGCATTCTCCCTTTCTGTGTGTGTGTGTGTGCGCGCGTCTTTGGAAAGACCAGATGAGGTCAGAGGAGTTTGATGTTTAAATGTTATTTAAACATAAACAATATAATACATAATAAATGTAGGCCTATACATGATCATGCAACATCAACAAATTGTTGTAGGAACTGTTTGGGAGAGGGAGGGTGTGAGTTTTGAGTTCCAAAAAATTTAGCTTAAAGTTTAAAGCTCAATATATAAAAACGTGGCACTTTACAGTGAACAGGAGGTCTATTTGTATTAAAAACAATAGATTGATTTTCCTTTAAATGTCTGGAAGAGCTCAAAAATACAAATGTCAAATGATATTTTCATTACCTTTTTTTTGTTGATCTAAATGTTACTGATTGTGTTAAATGGGCATATGATATCATCTCATATCGATCGCAGGCACCTGAATCTAATCGTATCGTATTGTATCGTGAGAGACTTTGTGATATCGGCAAATATCGTATCGTTGTCCAAAGAATCGATATCGTATCGTATCATGATGAAACTGGTGATTCCCACCCCTAGTCTCTAGTGGGAAGTGATAGGAGGATGACCATCCTCAGGGGATGGGGCATAGGGTGGGGATTGGAGAGTGGGTATAGGGGACCTTATATTAGGACGGGTGGGTTAGGGTTTAGAGTAGAAGGGGGAGGGGTTGTAGCTGGGGTGGTATTTTTATGTGTTTTATGTACTGTTTTATGTGTGTGTAATTGTTCCTCCTCTGAACTCCTGGGATTGACCATCCGGGCCCGCCGGGATCGGCACCTCTGTACTCAGCCTGGCTGCACTGGTATGTTCTCTACGCATTTTTACAAGCTCGACCATGGCTAAATTGAATATTTTAATTTGGAACGCAGGAGGGCTTAACGCCCCACACAAGCGTGCCAGTGTCCTTTGGCTATTGAAGAGGAGAAATATTGACCTTGCTCTCCTTAGTGAAACGCATTTATTGGTAGGTGACGTGTCAAGACTGGCAAATCGGCAATATCACGTTATCTCCTCATCCTCAGCCGATGATAAGACGAAAGGAGTAGTCATAGTTACAAGACGTAACCTTGATATCAAAATCTTGGATGTATGGTCGGACACGGAGGGAAGGATTACTATAGCAAAAGTTGAATTCTTGCATAGGAAGATGGCTATAATAGCATTGTATGCTCCTAACACATTTGATTCAGCGTTCTATAATACAATCACGAAGAATATGTTGGAACTTAATGGATACGCTCTCATGGTGGGTGGCGATTTTAATGCGTGCTGGGATGCTGAGATGGATAGGTCCGGGCCCTCTGAAACGAGCGACCAAAAACGGGCCTCTAAGGCCCTTAGGATGTGGGCTAAAGACACAGGGCTCACAGACCTTTGGCGTTTATGCAACCCCACCCTCAAAGATTACTCTCACCTGTCAGCCAGACACAAAAGCTTCTCTCGAATTGACTATGCATTCGCGTCCCCTAATATGTTTGATAGTTTCGATGTCTCATTGGTTCCCTTGGCTCTCTCAGACCACAAGGGGATTTTCCTTACGGCAACCTTTGGCAGGCTCTCCGCAAGAGCTCCCAGATGGCGTTTTAATTCGACCCTGCTAAAGAACGATGACTTCTGTTCTGAGTTCAGGAGTAAACTAGCTGAATTTTTGCAGATCAACGTTGGCACAGTAGAAGACCCTAGGGTCCTGTGGAACGCATTGAAAGGATTCATCAGGGGTCATGTCACACTATTTGCCTCCAATTTGCGAAAATCCCGGTCAAAAAAGCTAGAAGGACTGGAATCATTATATGCGGACCTATACGCATCCTTGCAAACTGACTATAATGAACGACTAAACACACAACGTAAGATAGTCAAAAAAGAAATAAACTCCATACTTAAACAACAGTCTGAGTTCTTGATACATAGGACAAGACAAAATTACTATTTTCACGGCTCCAGACCTAGCCATCTATTGGCAATGAAAATACGCTCAAATGATCATTTCTCGGATATCCCCTCGATTAGGACGAGCCAGGGTGCAGTCACTACTGATTCGAAAAAGATCAATGACACTTTTAAAGAGTTTTACTCACAGTTATATAGCTCAGAGGGTAATCTGGATGACTCTAAATTTGAATCGTTCATTGGCGGGCTTAAGATACCCCACATTTCTGAGGAAGAGGCCAAGGAACTGGGGAGACCGATTACTCTCGTAGAATTGAGGGAGACTATTGTTGAAATGCAGAGGGGTAAGGCACCAGGCTGGGATGGTATTCCACCCGAAGTGTATTTAGCTTTCTGGGACCAACTGGGTCCATTGATGCTCGATATGATCAATTAATTACGCTATCGAACAAGGGGAGTTCTCAAGAGATGTCAATATGGCGTTGATTTCTTTACTTCTCAAGAAGGACAAAGATCCCAATGATTGTGGTAGCTATAGACCCTTGAGTCTTCTCGGGGCCGATTTAAAGGTGTTTGCCAAGGTGCTGGCCCGTCGCCTGCAGAGATTTATGTCTGTATTGGTACACTGCGATCAAACTGGTTTTATCCCGGGGCGTCTGGCTGCAGATAATCTTAGGAGGCTGTTGCATGTAATCGATAACAGTAAAGACAATACAACTCCATCCACAGTTCTGTCTTTGGATGCCATGAAGGCGTTTGACAGACTTGAGTGGTCATACCTGTGGAAGGTACTTGAGGTCATGGGTCTTGGAAAGAGTTTTATTCATATGATTAAAGTCCTGTATGCCTCGCCGTCTGCGATGATACTGACAGGCAAAAACTGTTCCACACTCTTTCCAGTCTCCAGATCTTCTAGACAGGGTTGCCCTCTGAGCCCGGGACTGTTCGCGCTTTCCCTCGAACCTTTGGCCCAATTTATTAGGCAATCGGAGGACATCGTCCCCATAATGGTCAACAATACTCCACACAAAATTGCTCTCTATGCGGATGACCTGCTGATTTTCATGGACGACCCCTCCCGGTCGGCCACAAAATTATTGAGGATAATCGACGACTTTGGTAAATTGTCAGGTTTTAAGATTAACTGGAACAAATCAGCCTGCCTACCTCTTAATGAACTGGCCAAGGCGGTACGACTACCAGCTGATATCCCCATAGTAGAACATTTTAAATACTTGGGCATAGAGATATTCCCCACGCTGAACCAAACTACTAAGTACAACTTCACGGGTACTTATGATAAAATACGCCAGGATCTAGACAGGTGGTCGTCCCTTCCTAACTCCTTACAAGCCCGGGCTTCCATAATCAAAATGAACATCCTGCCTAGGATAAATTTTATTAGCTCAATGCTCCCCCTGCCCCCTCCAATAGACCACTGGCGCAAGGTACAATCGATGGTATCTAAGTTTGTCTGGAATAACAAACGCCCGAGAATCAAAAGGGCTACTACTCAACGTAGAAAACAAGATGGGGGCCTCGCAATCCCTGATTTTAAACTTTATTTCTGGTCCTTTTCACTGAGACCTCTGATGTGCTGGCTGGACCCTGTAGAGGCTGTATCGTGGCGCTCCTTAGAAGCGGCGGCGGTATCTCCGCTAAGATTGCAGGATGTAGTGTACTCCACTGTCTCTATTTCGAAATGCCGGCTGAGGTATGGACCGATCATAACTCACGTGATCCAAACGTGGCGTAATGTACAGAGGTCGTGTGGGGTTAAATGCCCTTGGCACCTGGACTCTCCAATTTTTAATAACCAGCAATTACTTGTTGGACACAAGCCGGTTAATATTCCTCAATGGCAAAGGAGGGGAGTGCATACTCTGGAGGATATTTATGATAAGAACGGCCTCCGTGCGTTTCAGGACTTAAGAGAATTTTATGATCTTCCCGGCGAGTCCTTCTTTCTTTACCTTCAACTAAGGTCAGCACTGAGGGCGCATGGCGTACCGTGGGCTCAAGCCTTGCACCCACACCCCTTCCTCAGGCTCATAGTGGACAGGACGACATCCAGAGGGTTTGTCTCCGACTTTTATATGCTCTTAATTCAATCCACGTATAAAAATTTATCATTGGATACAATCTGGCGTGTGGATATCCCGGAGTTGGACCCCGAGTTTGACTGGGATGATGTTTGGGCAAATGTGGCATTATCTTCCCGCAACCCCAATCACCAGCAAATTAATTTTAATTATATTCATAGGACCTATCTTACACCTAGGAAGCTATATGCTATGGGACTGATAACCGACTCTCGGTGCACTTTGTGCTCTCAAAAGGCCACCGGCACTTATATGCATATGTATTGGGATTGCCCACCAGTGGCCCGCTTCTGGAGGTCAATAACGGACAAGCTTTCAGATCTGTGTGGCTTAACTATCCCATTCACAGCTGTTACGCTACTCCTGAACGATATAACGACACTACCCGCGTCCGTACAACTGAAAAGGGTTGTCCTAGCGGGCGTCACAGCAGCGAAGAAGCTAATAGCAATGAGATGGAAGGAGCCTGAGAAGCTTACAATGATTAACTGGTCCCTAACTCTATTGGATGTGATTTATCTTGAGATATCCACAGCCCGGGTGATTGGGGTGGGGCAGGCTGGAATTGACCTGTGGTTCGCAGCAGCTGAGAAGGTAAAGACCGCAGTGTGCGGCTGAGCGGGGTTGGGGTGCGTGTTCGGGTGAGTCCGGCGGTCTCTTGGGAGGGGGAGGAGGAAATGTTTTTGTCTGTCTTGTCCTTTGTCTTGTCATCTTGAGTTTAGCTGGGGATATTATGGGGGGGCAGCTATTTAACTATTTCTTCACTGTTTGGCCACTTTTACACGGTCTCTGTGAGTCTATGGAACACCTCTACAGGTTTTTGTTTTTTCATGAAGGTTCATTGCTCTGTTTTCAGGTCGTGTTCCCAAAATTTTTTCCTTGTGGTGGATTGGAGATGTACGTTTTATTAATATAGGGTCACACGGCCGGGAATCGGGGCTGAACACTGGGAAAGACCATTTATTAGATAGTACCCCTTGGAATTAATTTAGAAGGTTGAACTCTGTTTTCTTTTCTCTTGTCTGTATAATTGTTAGTCTGTATTATTATTATTATTGTTTTTGTTATTTTCTTGTGAAGTTCTATGTATTGTGATTGTGGTTAATGTGTTGTCTTGTTTCGTGTGAATAACAATAAAAAAAATTTGATCAAAAAAAAAAAAATCTCATTATAATTGCAAATGAGGGTAAACCTCAAAGTCCCTTTTCAAATCAAAATCAAATAGAAAATCGACAAAGTGACCCTTTTAAACAAAACTCAATTTGAGAACAGATGTGCGGAGTCGTCGACATTCTCCAAAACCCCAGGAGATAATTATCATTCAAAACATGCCAATAATGTACAATATGTAATATCGATGACTGAAACGCAAAACCTCCTGTCTGAAAAATTTCTGATTTAATTTGGATGATGAGAAACCTCCTATCTGCACCTATTCAGTCTGTCTGCAAGATATTTTCCAAAAGCCAAAATCAGTGTATTGTATTGTAAAAAGATAGCATTCTGCAAGAAAACAAGGCGTTTCAGCCATCGATATGTAACATGTAACATGACGAGCGACACTCACCGAACTTGACGAAGAGGACTCCGGTGGTGGTCACCGCCCCGCGGCTGTTGGTGGCGACGCACTGGAAGTAGCCGGTGTCCGTGGTGTCCAGGTTCCGGATGCGGAGGCGCGAGCCATATGGCGTGAGTCTGAAGGAGACGCGGCGCGGCTCTTGAACCACCGGGGCGTCGTTCTTCAGCCAGCGCACTGCGGGCGGCGGGTTCCCCGACACGCGGCAGAAGAGCTCAGCGGTGTGGCCCAGAGATGTGGTGATGTTGTTCATGGGAGCCTCCAGGTGGATGAAGAACGGCCCTGAGAGAGAGAGAGATGTTACATATTAAACATTAAAGTTTAAACATTACATTATTAAACATTAGGGCTGCACGATTTTGGGAAATAATCGAATTGCGATTTTCCGGACAGATATTGCGATTGCGATTAAATTTGCGATTATAATTAAAAAATAATAATAAGCAGCCCCACAGAGGTTTATTGTAAAATGCGGCTTGCATCTGGCCTACGCGGTGGGTCTGTTCGGGACACCGAGCCTGAATTTTTTTCTTTTTACCCGGGAATCGATACTGGTACCTAACGGTACCTTTTTTTCTGTACTTTACTCTCCCTCTCTGAAGTCTAAACACACAAATCTAAAACCCCTTACCTCCCCCTCCCAAACTGTTCCTACAACAATAACAACAACTTGCAAAGGAGATCTTGTATCTCAATGAGACTTCCTGGTAAAAAAAAATAATAATATTGCGATTTGCTAATTGCATCATTTCAAATCGCGATTTCGATTTCAAATCGGTTAATCGTTCAGCCCTATTAAACATGTGTACAGATACAAATAGATGGGGTGGATATTGAAAGAGTTTCTGAAATGACATTTCTTGGTGTCACGATTGATGAAGAAATTAATTGGAAATCACATATTACACATATTCAAACCAAATTGGCAAGGAGCATTTCAGTTATAAACAAAGCAAAGCAAGTCCTGGGTCACAAATCACTTAACATTCTCTACTGTTCACTAGCTTCACCATGTTTAACTTATTGCGTTGAAGTCTGGGGAAATAATTATAAATGCTCATTACACCCATTACACCATCCGACAGAAAAGAGCTGGGCGCATCATTCACAAGGTTGGATATTTGGAACATACTCATGAGGTCCTTTATGATGTTCTGCCTGACAACAGGCATATATATAATAATAGAGGAACGTAGGATCTTTTTTATTTGAGGTAGGATAAAAGTATAACCTAAAGTCCACAACAATACCACAAGTACCAAGTACCACAGAAGTGCACTCAAGTGAAGTATTTGAGTGAATGTGCTTGGATAACTTTCCACGCCCTGGCTGATTCTGCAGTGTGTCGTACTGCACAGCATGAAGGTCTGTTGGCCAAAGACAATAAGGCGTTCTGTCTCAGACACGACTCTGGGCTCCGTCTAAATCATTTATCAAATAATAAATCCAGAGATAAACAGCTGTGATGAAGAATTAGGAGCTGGAAACATCCACATAAAACAATGGAAAGCCCCCGGAAAACACCAGATCTGTCCAAGCGTTGATTGTAATCGTTTATCAAATGCATTAAGAGATTAAAGCTGTTTAAAGAATAAAGCAAGACAAACATCACGGTGGGAATGATGGAACGTCTGTAAAAGGTGAATTCTAATTTCCAGAATCATCCGAGAGCCTCCGTGAGCGATCACCAAGCAGGAGAGATCACCAAGCAGGAGAGATCACCAAGCAGGAGAGATCACCAGGCAGGAGAGATCACCAAGCAGGAGAGATCACCAGGCAGGAGAGATCACCAAGCAGGAGAGATCACCAAGCAGGAGAGATCACCAAGCAGGAGAGATCACCAAGCAGGAGAGATCACCAAGCAGGAGAGATCACCAAGCAGGAGAGATCACCAAGCAGGAGAGATCACCAGGCAGGAGAGATCACCAAGCAGGAGAGATCACCAAGCAGGAGAGATCACCAAGCAGGAGAGATCACCAAGCAGGAGAGATCACCAAGCAGGAGAGATCACCAAGCAGGAGAGATCACCAAGCAGGAGAGATCACCAGGCAGGAGAGATCACCAGGCAGGAGAGATCACCAAGCAGGAGAGATCACCAAGCAGGAGAGATCACCAAGCAGGAGAGATCACCAAGCAGGAGAGATCACCAAGCAGGAGAGATCACCAAGCAGGAGAGATCACCAAGCAGGAGAGATCACCAAGCAGGAGAGATCACCAAGCAGGAGAGATCACCAGGCAGGAGAGATCACCAAGCAGGAGAGATCACCAGGCAGGAGAGATCACCAGGCAGGAGAGATCACCAAGCAGGAGAGATCACCAAGCAGGAGAGATCACCAGGCAGGAGAGATCACCAAGCAGGAGAGATCACCAAGCAGGAGAGATCACCAAGCAGGAGAGATCACCAGGCAGGAGAGATCACCAAGCAGGAGAGATCACCAGGCAGGAGAGATCACCAAGCAGGAGAGATCACCAAGCAGGAGAGATCACCAGGCAGGAGAGATCACCAAGCAGGAGAGATCACCAGGCAGGAGAGATCACCAGGCAGGAGAGATCACCAAGCAGGAGAGATCACCAAGCAGGAGAGATCACCAAGCAGGAGAGATCACCAAGCAGGAGAGATCACCAAGCAGGAGAGATCACCAAGCAGGAGAGATCACCAAGCAGGAGAGATCACCAAGCAGGAGAGATCACCAAGCAGGAGAGATCACCAGGCAGGAGAGATCACCAAGCAGGAGAGATCACCAGGCAGGAGAGATCACCAGGCAGGAGAGATCACCAAGCAGGAGAGATCACCAAGCAGGAGAGATCACCAGGCAGGAGAGATCACCAAGCAGGAGAGATCACCAAGCAGGAGAGATCACCAAGCAGGAGAGATCACCAGGCAGGAGAGATCACCAAGCAGGAGAGATCACCAGGCAGGAGAGATCACCAAGCAGGAGAGATCACCAAGCAGGAGAGATCACCAGGCAGGAGAGATCACCAAGCAGGAGAGATCACCAAGCAGGAGAGATCACCAAGCAGGAGAGATCACCAGGCGTTGCAGGGCCAAGGCTAAAGGCCTCTGCATGCTACAGAAACTTCAAAGCAACTGCAACACAACATTGACAAAGCAACGGTGTTTTAGACACTCTGCCTTTATGCTTCTGCAACATCGACGCGCAAAGTTAGTTTAACTAAAGTTAGTTTAGGTTCGTGTTAACTTTAGATAATGTACAAAATAAACGTATTTCCGGTGATTTTAGACGTCGCTCTTTTATTTTGAAAACCCCCGACCGGAAGTGTTATAGTGTCTGTTGCTAGCAGCTTAACTTTCTGTGCTTTTCGAGCTAACGTTACCGTAACATCATTAGTTTCCAATGGAGAGGACCTCGGCTCACATGCAGCTCAAACTACCTATTGGAATAAATTAATTGATTGATGTTTAACTTGTCCCTGTGTGTGTCCAGTCATTTCGACTAGCAAACGTTGTATTTAACGTTATCTCAGGACGGATACCATTGTATTTACTTGGTTAGCTATGTAGCTAATGTGGATAGCATTTTGAATAGACCCAATGCTAGCTGGCTGGCTACAGCTTTATTTACTAAATTATGGAGGCTTTTTAATCGTCAAGGTAAGAGAGGATTTGTCATGATCAACTGAAGGCGTATGCTATGGAACAATATGTGCTTGGGTTTTCAGAAAAAGGCGAGCTATGTGACGCTGATTATTTAGCGTCAACGCTGGCTTCAACAATGGAGGATATTATTCTCTGCGGGACTAATATTATTCTATGACAGCCCCGCCCCCATTCGCTAACCAACCAATCACTGCTACGCAATATCAACGCAACGGTTGTTCAGATTAGATTCTGGGGACATGTACGCAACGTCCAAGCAACACAGTCTACAAGACCCTCTAAAACAACCGCGCTGAAATCGCGCCGATGTTGTGTTGCAGTTGCTCTGAAGTTTCTGTAGCATGCAGAGGCCTTAAGAGAATAGTCAAAGACTCTAGCCACCCAAACAACTGCCTCTTTGCACTGCTGCTGTCAGGCAAGTGCTACCGGAGTCTCACGGCCAGTACAGATAGACTCAAAAGGAGCTCCTAGGCGAATTAACTCAATACCTTCTATGCGAGGTTTGAGGCAGTGAATAACAACACCAGCCTTATCTCGGGTCTGGCATCCATTGTGTTAACATTAACACTCACTTTAGACACTTTATTCACTTGTCTTACTGTAAGCCATATTTTCTGAAAATTTGCCTAAAATTACATACCCACGTAAATGGAAGATTGCTCCACTTCTACAAGATCCATTTGCATGTTATTGGTATCTAGGGAGTAGGGACATCTATGGACCTCAGGGAATGTAGTCCCACAGTGTCAGTAATATTGTGTCTGTTACTATGCTCGAGTATATTGTAATTTATAAGATAAGACATTCCTTTATTGATCCCCTTGGGATTTCCCCCTCCTTTTTTCCGATTTTTCTCCCATCCCACTGTTAGTCGTTATGCCAATTCCCAACCCCCTTCCTGGTTGTTGCGCACCCCCCCCTACTGTTGGTCTGGGAGGCCGGAGACTGTCACATGCTTTCCTCCGACACATGTGCAGCCAGCCTGGCAGCGCAGATTCTCACCGGGAGAGTGTAACGTGTGGAAGGTCACACTACCTTTCTCCAGATCCTACCCTCGCTGTGCAGGCGCCTATAAATGACCTTATTATGGCGAAGTCATACATCTACTGTATGGATTGGGCCAAATCTCCTCTTTCCAATGGCAATCTGGATTTAATACCACCAGGCGCCCGTTACAGAGCAGCAAAGACTGAATGAAATCTAGTGTAAGTACAGTTATTTGTGTAAAATTTCCATAGCACCGCCCTTTTTACTGGATTGCAACGCGATTCTTTTGTAGACGTTCACAGAAAGGTAAAGAAACAATATACATAGTATTTCATGGCAATAATGTTCAGGTTTGTTCGACCCGTGAGATATAATCACGAAAAATAACGTCAATATTATTTTTCCACGTCGGCCGGCTGAGTTTGACAGTGGCTGGTGTGAGCTGGGTAGTGTAGTTTTATGAAATTCCGTCCATCGAAAGCCCTGGGTCTCCTCTTTCTTAGGACTACAACGATTTCATGACGGCGTCATTGCCCATAATCAATACAATTTGAAATAAAACATTTTGGGGGGGGGGGGGGGGGGGGGTCATTCCATTTGGGCTGTGGGGGGTGCTTAACTCATTCACGGCCAACCACAATAGTCGGTTTGGCCTTGAGCGCCAAAACCAGAGTATCGTTTTTTCTTTTATTTGATTTTAATATCCTATACAGTCTCACGGACCTCAGTGTTCATTGGAACTCATTCTGAGACCCCGAGAGTGCAATACCGGCCGAATCCTGCTAGGTGGCAGTATCGCCTACCCTTTAAAACCTTATTTCACACTGTGTGTTACATTGTATATGGTCCGGGTGGAGAATTTAGACCAAGCCAAGTGAATTCGCTTCATCCGAGCACTTTGGAATGGGTTCATCACACTTCGGCATATCTTCGATCGATCAGAGCATCAAAAAACGACCCCCAAAAAACGAAATAGTAACATGTCCAGGCGAGCAACGCGAACGCCTTTAGCAAAATTCACATAGCGATCCATAACGCAGCTTCCAGGAATTAGCCAGGATCACTCTGAAACTATACAATATTTTTTTTTCTATCCACTTTTTCTCTTATTTTTCTCCCATCCCAATTTCGTATCATCCAATTCAACCCTCCCCTGTCTCGAACACTGTTTCTTGCCTCCCACAAGCCGGCTGCAATGTGGACGAGTCCCCTCCGATACTCGAGGTAGCAGCCGTCGCATCTTTTCACCTGCGCGGCGCGATCTTTCAGCGTCAGGGGTCTGCGCTTTGGAGGGACGCCGCCCCCATCGCTTCTTGATTCTACTGCGCAGGCGCACCAACCAACCTGTAGGAGTCGCTGTCCACAACGTCCGATCCCCACCCCTCAGTTTTCCCTTCCCCTAATACTGCCAATTGTATTAGTACGGACGACCAGCCAAACTGAAAACAATGTGGAGAGCTGGGCTCGAACCCAGCGTCTCCAGCATTGGTGGTGAGTGCCTTGCCCACTGCACCACCTAGCCGCCCAAAACTATACAATATTCACCACGGGATAACATACATGAATAATTTTACTCTTTTTTACATGTTGGACGATAGATAGTGACTGTCAAATGAGCCATAGTATTGTCTCCATAGCTATAATATAGAATATAGATATAGCCCTGCAAACATTGTGACGCACAGTGAAAATCCCTATCTTTTAAAGCGTGGCCCATTGACTACAAGGATGGATAAAACGGCTGGCGCTGAAAGTGTTAATGTCTGAAATCCTCTTTCAGCGCCTCTGTGCCCGTTTTCTTAGGCAGTTAGCCTTACTGGTATGCGCGCCATTTAATATTTTTTTGCATTCGACTAAGAGGTTGGCAGTCGATTATGGCTCCTTTCGATCGATTAGTCGACTATTCGACTAGTCGAGGTCAGCCCTAAAACGTAGTGCTGAAAATAATACACTTTGAATGCTGTTTTGATAGGGTTAGGGTCTTTACTCTTGGCTACATTTGAAAAAGAAACACAACATTAATTAATAGACTGTATTAATCTAATTGTGACATGAAATAAATCTCAAATGACCGGGTTTAAGGGGTTAAACACCATATTGTATCTATTTATTACAAAAATATTTGCACTACACCCATACCTAATTTTTGCATTTAGCATTTTTGTACCTGATCTGATTGTATGAAGCACATTCTCAGGGGCTCATACAGAACCAAGCATTTAACTGTAATGTACATGTACCTTATACGTGACAAATAAAAACAAAGATTTTAACTTGAACTTGAGGACAGATCACCAGGCAGGACAACACAATTTTGCAGATAGCCAACTACCTCAAACTATTGTCTAAAACATATAACTCTGTATGATAGCATGTACAATACTGCTGTATAGACCATATCTATATAATTATATTTATCATATATAAAATTCCATATCTGTCTGAATATACCTGCATATAATCCTTTCTATATACCTATTTATACACCTGCAAATAACCCACATCATTCTGTATGATAGCATGTACAATAATGCTGTATATACCGTATACATATATTTATGTTTACCGTATATATATTTGTATCCAAATCTGTCTGTATATACCTGCATATAATCCTTTTTATATATCATATCTCTTACCTACTCTTACTAGTTATACCACTGGCCAGTATGACTTACTACCATGGTGTATTTATACCTGTATCACTGTACATAATAATACTACTCTGTACATGCATCTGATTAGCACTATTACTCAGTAGTGCTCTTCATATATTTATATCCAATTTAATCACCCTTCCAAAAATATATACAAATATTTTGTTAATAATTAGCAACCATCGATATGTATGTATATGTATACATCACATTCCTGAAGATAATATTAATGTTTAGCTCCACAGATTCCCAGGAGAAATCAAGATATGCTGCAGAGAACCTTTTAATGGTTATCTGGCGAACGTACTGTACTGCGCTCCCCACAGAGGCCGCCGGTCAAAAGGTCAAAGGTCACGAGTCAGACTCCAACTTATGATGTCATGGATGCGGGACATCGACATAATCCTTTGTGGACTAGTATAATCGTTTGTCAAATGAAGTAAGAGATTAATAGCCCTATAAAAAGATCAGGCAATCAAAATATTTGCAGGAGAATGATGCAAGGCCCTGTGAGAGATTAAATAAAGTCCTGTGACCCTGGTCTCTGGCAGAACGGAACCAGGACTCCAAGTTCACATCTCCAGGCACTGTGTGTGTGAGTGAGTGAGTGAGTGAGTGAGTGAGTGAGTGAGTGAGTGAGTGAGTGAGTGAGTGAGTGAGTGAGTGAGTGAGTGAGTGAGTGAGTGAGTGTGTGAGTGAGTGAGTGAGTGAGTGAGTGAGTGAGTGAGTGAGTGAGTGGGTGAGTGAGTGAGTGAGTGAGTGAGTGAGTGAGTGAGTGAGTGAGTGAGTGTGTGAGTGAGTGAGTGAGTGAGTGAGTGTGTGTGTGTGTGTGAGTGAGTGAGTGAGTGAGTGAGTGAGTGAGTGAGTGAGTGAGTGAGTGAGTGAGTGAGTGAGTGAGTGAGTGAGTGTGAGTGAGTGAGTGAGTGAGTGAGTGAGTGTGTGTGTGAGTGAGTGAGTGAGTGAGTGAGTGAGAGAGAGATGCCTGTACTACTGTACAATCTTACACAAAAGACAAACACACACACACAAACACACACACACACACTCTTTAACTGTTGTAGGAATCCTTTACAAGGTATTTTGTGGTTGTCACTGGAGTAACAAATTATTAGGCTTTTCACCATGGCTGTACGCTGCCAGAATGTGTGTGCGTGTGTGTGTGTGTGTGTGTGTGTGTGTGTGTGTGTGTGTGTGTGTGTGTGTGTGTGTGTGTGTGTGTGTATGTATGTGTGTATGTGTGTATGTATGTGTATGTGTGTATGTGTATACGTGTGTGTGTGTGTGTGTGTGTGTGTGGGTGTGAATGTGTGTATGTACAGTATTGTGTGTGTGTGTGTGTTGCCAGACATCCTGTGTGTCATGGGGTTTCCCTGCCTTCAGAGAGGTTTATGCAGAGCAGTAGTCACATTTATCACTCGTACACTGCAGGGAGATGAGTCTTTAAACAGGAGATGTTATGTATCTTCTCAACCATTTTATACGACTTCCTTCAATCTGTGGAACACGTTCGTTACGCTTTGTTTTAGTCTTTTGCAAAGAAACTAAATCAAATTCAGACTATTTCTTTTTCATCGCCTGGTGTTAAACAGTGTTTCTGGTGGCCAACATTTCATGGTTTCCTTCCCTGCCTGGCTGCCTCCAGCGCACGCCCCAGGAGTACGACACTTCACTGGGCAGCACAGTTCACTTCATTAGGTAGGCAGGGTTCCTAGCTCCAGAAAGCGTCCCTTGTGAGATCACAATGAGCAATGATTCTCAACAACTTGTTTAGGCTTGTTAACCTGAAGAGGTCAAACCCAGGCCAAACGGTGAGGTGTCTTGTGCTATTAAGCACTTTGCTACTAATTAATCTACTGTGCCTATATCACTAGCTACTATAAGATAAGATAAGATATTCCTTTATTGATCCCCTTTGGAAAATGTACTATGTCTATTAGGGGTGGGGGGGGGAATCGATACATAGTAGTATCGCGATACTTTGCGTGGCGATACTGTATCGATACAGGGACGCCAAGTATCGATATTTAATTATTCATAAAAAATTAAAAATAAATTGTATAAGGAAGTTGCATTGTTCATTTCAATACCTGTAATACACACACACGTGCATTCAGTTAAGTTGGAATATGACTGTAATACAAACAGTTCAGTTTGTCAGGTACATGCAACACAGATTACAGTGTTTACATCTGTCTGCTTGAGAAAATACCATGTTCTGCAATAAAAATGATTGAAGTGAGATGAACAGACTGAACTTTATTTTATTAGATTTATTTATTTATTTTATTTTATTTATTACTTTGCAGTTAGAAAAAAAAAATGTGATACAAAAAAATATATATATATATCGCAATATTCGCGGCTCAAGTATCGCGATAGTATCGTATTGCGAGGTCTCTGGCGATTCCCACCCCATTGTCTATACTGCTATCTACTATGTACTATGTCTATATTACTATCTACTATGTACTATGTCTATACTACTATCTACTATGTACTATGTTAATACCCTTATCAAGTCAAGAGTCAAGAGTCACTTTATTGTCCCATCAGCTGGGAAATTTGTCTTGGGCTTACACCCACTACAGCCACAGATACGTACATACAGACATGACACAACACAACTGACTCCAAACAATACACAATATAAAAGATACAGTAAAGTACCTGCACAGCAGGATGTCTGGCAACACCACATTAGAATAGTATACACAAATAATATAATACTAATATTATAATATTATAGTTAGTATACACGATAATATAGCAACCAATATCCGTTCGATAGTTGCCCTTTATCTGGCACTATTTAAAGGTTTAACTGAGATCGGAATAAAGGAGTTTTTAAACCTGTTTAGTCTAGAGAGCGTGGAACTCTAAACCTCCTCCCAGAGAGCAGCAGCTCATACTCGGCATGTAAGACATGGGAGGGGTCCGAGACTATTCTATTGGCTTGCCTTAGAGTAGCCTGTTCAAAAATAGACTGCAGGGATGGGTGACCTTTCACCCCTATGATCTTCCATGCAGTCTGCATCAGACGGACCAGTTTGGACTTTAGTTGTACAGACAGGTTACCAAACCAAGCTGTAATACCGTATCTGATGAGACTCTCTAATACAGATTGGTAGAAAAGTAACATACATTTTTGATCTACACCATGCACTCTAAGGCGACGTAGAAAGTGCAGTCGTTGTTGTAGTCTGCAACACAGGCTATCTACATGGGTGTTCCAGGTTAGTGTGTTATCGACAAAAATCCCAAGATATTTATATGAAGAGACCTGTGAGATGGACTGTGTGTGGATGACCACAGGTCATCTATATGCTCTGTAAATAACTATGTACAGATACCGAGATGTCACACCATGTTACCTGTTACCTGTTATTGCACAATTTTTTATATGTTATGTTTATATTTTATATGTTGTACCACTGTATTGCACATCGTTGCGGGCTAGACCACCCGCATTTCATTGTATACTTGTATGCCGTGACAAATAAAACTCTTGACTTGACTTGACTGTGGTCCCCAACACCTCTGGGGTCAAACACCATCTCCTCAGTCTTCTTAACATTTAAAACCAGACAGTTATTGTCGCACCAGTTTACAAACCTCTTGTTTTCCGAACAATAGTCAGCTAGGTCACTGTCATTCTTAATTAGAGCTAAAATGGCAGTGTCATCAGAAAATGTTATGAAGCGGTTGTTAGGATAGATGCTTCTGCACTTGTTCGTATACAAGGTAAAAAGCACAGGTGAACTTACTATACCCTGGGGAGCTCCAGTGCTCAGGGTTCTAGATTCTGAAAGAGTGCCGTTAACACTGACCTGCTGTGTACGGTTAGTTAAAAAGGAATGATACCATTTTATAATGAGAGGGTGGACATTAAGCCCATTCAACTTCTCAATTAAAAGGTGCGGCTGTATCGTATTAAAAGCTGAACTAAAATCTACAAATAAAAGTCGGACATAAGAGGTAGGATCCTCTAAGTGCTTAGATATAAAATGAACCAAGGCTGAGGCCGCATCATCAGAACCTGTATTACACCTATAAGCAAACTGAAAAGGATCCAAAGAACAGCTGACATCAGTTTTCACTATATTGATAATTATTTTCTCTAAACACTTCATGATCACTTATACTACTACCTACCATGCTTATATGTCTATACTACTCTCTACTATGCTACTATGTCTATACTACTATCTACTATGCTACTATCCTTGATTCCTTATACTACTACGCTTATATGTCTATACTATACTACTATCTACTATGTACTATGCTACTATCCTTAAACGGCTACCTACTATGCTTATGTCTATACTACTCTCTACTATGTCTATACTACTATCTACTATGTTCTAGTACTATGCTACTATCCTTATACTACTACCTACTATGCTAATATGTCTATACTACTACCTACTATGCTAATATTATGTCTATACTACTATGAACTACTAAGCGTCAGCTAAATGACTAAATGTAAATGTAAATGAGTATCAATATAATTCCTCCCTGGCGCCTAAATAACATTTCAGTCAAATCCATACAAAGAAGTCACACATTCGATTTTTTGTGTATGTTAAAATAAATTGCCATGTACAAACGCCTTCACGCACATAATGTCTAACTTAATAGTATCTATCAGTAGAAACACTTTAGAATAACTAGCCTGTAGTAGATATATAATAATAGATAATTCATAAAAAGTTAATTAGAGTTATTAATGACTTGTTAAATGTTTGTTAATAGCTGGTTAATGATTTTAAACTATGCCTTATGAGTAGTTAATAGATCCTGAACAAGATATTCATAAACTTACTAATGACTTGTTACATATTTATTAATAGTTGACTAACAACATTCAGTACAAGTAAACCCCCTCTGCTGCCAACTCCTCCTTAAATAATTAACGTATTAGTAAGTAGTTTACTAATAGTGTGTTAACCAACTATTAACAAATATTCACTTATAGTCAAACAGTCACTTATAAGTTATAAATGGTAATTGGCTGCATTTATATAGCGCTTTTATTCAAAGCGCTTTACAATTTGTTCCTCACATTTGACCCATTCACTCACACATTCACACACCGACAGTGGAGGCCACCATGCAAAGTGGCGACCTGCTCATCGGGAGCAGTTAGGGGTTAAGTGTCCTCGGACACGCTGTCGGGGAGGAGCGGGAATCGAACCAGGGAACCTTCGGATTACCAGACGACTGCTCTACCTCCTGAGCCACTGTCGCCCCAGTTTGTGAATGATCTTCTAACTATTTACAAGCGATCGTTATTCTAAAGTGTGTATTCAAACGCGGCCTCTTGGTAGAGAGACCAAGGTAACCTCGTTAAACAAGCGGCGGCGAGATAACGTTAGCTTAAACTAATGTTACAGCGATACACTATAGACAGATGTCTGTTGTCATAAAAGATAGATGGTTTCCTGAACGTTCTCCCCTGCAGAGTCAAGATGAAACGCAACATAAAAGCGGCCTTAAAAGAACATCTGTAGAAACCGATCATTGTACAATTCATCCCTCATCCCGCCTGGCATCTTTAGCATCCAGAGCCATGTGAACGGAGCTCAGAGCGCAGGACAACCTCTGGTAGAGTATATATCAAAGTAAACATATATAGTAAGACAAGACTAGTGGAATGCACCGTGAAACCCAGGAGACACAACTGGAGCCCACTCAAAAGGCTTAAAGGGGACATATTTTAGTTTTTTAGTATGAGTTAATAGGGCTTTGAGGTCTGTACAAAAAAATTGTTGGAAAAAACCCACTCGGATTATGCATTCTCAGCCTATATACCTCTGTTTCAGTCCTGTTCTCATTCTAGCAGCCTCTATATCCATCTGTTTCAGTCCTGTTCTCATTCTAGCAGCCTCTATATCCATCTGTTTCAGTCTTGTTCTCATTCTAGCAGCCTCTATAACTCTCTGTTTCAGTCCTGTTCTCATTCTAGCAGCCTCTATAACTCTCTGTTTCAGTCCTGTTCTCATTCTAGCAGCCTCTATAACTCTCTGTTTCAGTCCTGTTCTCATTCTAGCAGCCTCTATATCCCACGGTTTCAGTCCTGTTCTCATTCTAGCAGCCTCTATACCTCTCTGTTTCAGTCCAGTTCTCATTCTAGCAGCCTCTATACCCCTCTGTTTCAGTCCTGTTCTCATTCTAGCAGCCTCTATACCTCTCTGTTTCAGTCCTGTTCTCATTCTAGCAGCCTCTATACCTCTGTTTCAGTCCTGTTCTCATTCTAGCAGCCTCTATATCCCTCTGTTTCAGTCCTGTTTTCATTCTAGCAGCCTCTATACCTCTCTGTTTCAGTCCTGTTCTCATTCTAGCAGCCTCTATACTAGGGGTGGACGGTATAAACGGTATACGGTATAAACGGTATGAATTTGCTCTACGGTATGGATTTTGACTATGCCGTGTAACCGGTAGGGCAGCTCTAAAATAGCAATGACGTCATGTAACCACAGCGTGACTATTTCACTCGCATTTGCCCCTAAAAATAGATAGAATTAGTCATAGATAATAGATATGTGCGAACTGGAAAAAGTTATTTAGGAGGCTTCGCGCAGTGGGCGTGCCAGCCCCTACCGCACGCATGTAAACACAGATCTAGTAGTCTAGTGGGACGGGACACGGGAGCGTCTCCCTGAGCTAACGTTAGCTTAGCTACCGTTACAAAATTACCCAGTCAACTATTCACTTTTAGTTTAATACATGATGAGGCTGCGGCATTGTCTAACCGAACGGTATCTAGTCGGCCAGCTACCGATAGCTCCTGACATCAACAAGCGCTCCACAAAGTCTAGTAGAGACGTGTATGCTACCTGTTAGCTCACGTTAGCGCAAGTTAGTTCACCGTTCAAAACGAAATGTCCCATTGAACTAAATAATTCACTGAGGTGTTACAAAGGGTCAGATTAAACCGAATATATATATTTATTGCCTGAGATCCCATGTATAATATTTGTATATCGTTTGATATCCCCTGTATATTCCTTGTACAATATGCACTGAATATCCCTTTAGTCTAGCAGGACAGACCATAATATTCATTCCCCTATTGGAAGCGATCCCCTGGCGCCAGGTACAGAGTAAAGCCTTACCCCCTCGAGCTGACTTGAAAGCTGCCGCCAGGACTTGCCCAAACATGCCCGCTTTCGCCCACGGCTACGAGACCGAGAGGCGACAGAAATGAGATAGGCACTATTTGTCCGCCGTGGATATAAATATGGCGCAAGAATACAGAACCCCCCTTGCAGTTCCTCTTCAGTTCGCCTTCAGTTCAGTCTGGTTCAGTTACCGAGTAAAGCCTTACCCACTACGCAACGTGCGGTACAGCAGGGCTCGTATCGCCCCAATATAGTCTCGTGTTATCCTAAATACGTCTGTTTGTCGTATCGTTCTCTATTCATTAGTAAACCTTCATTACGAGTCAAAGACCACGTGGAGTGAGTAATTGTGCGTCGACATAGAGCACTTATTGCCCGTGCTAATAGTATAGTAACGTCAAGTTCAGCCGTGCATTACCGCACCGGAGGATTTACACCGGAGCAGCAGCACCACGGAGGACTTACACCCCACCGGCAGTGCCACTCTCCGGGCAAGGATTATTATTCTTCATTGCTTTGACCAAGCTGCTGGAACAGAGAACCGCCTACCCCACTGCTACTGTGGGATCTACACCTGCCCGTGAGACCATCACTCAAGCCAGTCTCTGTCGAACCAGAGGCTCCACGGCTCTCACCTACACGGCGCGCATCCTGGGACCAGGTTGCTTTCCCCGCTGCTCCAGGGTGACATCGCCCCCGTGAACCATTGACTTGCATAGAGCTTTGGCCCCCTCTGCTGGCTTACAACCGGTAGTACATCCTTTCCCAGAAGATCCCTAGATAATTACTTAATATTTACTATTGACTCGCCTATGCACCTTCTATTTGCCTTATAAGCGCAATTGACCAAAGTAATGTAATATCATACCCCTTTATGTAATAAATATTCGAACCGAGTGTTCTGTGTGGAAAACCGTGTTATTGTGGAGTGTTCTAATCTAATAATACTTATGTACAGTATTGGCCAGAAGTACATAGACGGTAGTGATTAATGATATCAGTACTTGATTAATACAGTCAGGGAATTGTACCCCTCAGTTACAATTGGTCCTTCGATAGCCGAGATAATAATTAGCGTAATATTAATATAATATTAATATTGGCATGGCCGATGACGAACACTCCACAAACGGTTCTCCTAAGCTAGATCGCCCGCAGCGCAGACGACAGCCACCTCCCTACCTAGAGGCATACTCTGTCAGTCCAATACCTAGCTTTAAAGGGAAATTAAACGCGGAAAAAGTAGAAAGTAAAACTATGTCCGACCCTAACAACCAGGCTACCCCGCCAACAGAGGCCCTAGTGGGTTCAAATGTAACTGACCAAGCTCACGGTGGGGACCAGGAGGGAACTGACACGACTTTACCCCCAGACATAGCCCCCGCTCAGCCCCGGGAGGAAGACAACCCTAGAGAGACACGCACCCAGGAGACGGATCTCCTCGGTACGCAACCGGAGAATGGATCTCCAACAAGTACTGCCGGGAGCCGATCGCCCCGAACGGCGTCTTCCCCCAGCGAGGCGGACAAGATGCTGGCGCAAGCACTCATCGCCACCCTGGCAGCCTCCACCGAACGCGATCGACTTCAAGCGCAACAGACGTGCGAGCGCGAACATTACGCAGGTGAGCGAGAGCGCTTCCAGGCGCAACAAAGGAGCGAGGACGACCGAATAAGACTGGAGACCAGACGCCTCCAGACAGAAGAGAACATCGAGCGAAGCCGCGCCGACGTCGCAAATGCACAGCTCCACGCCGCCCATGCCAGCGCCAACGCCACGTCGCCAATGCGCAGCGCGACGCCGCCAATGCCCAGCGCGAAGCAGCGCGCAACGCAGCCCATGCCCGGCGCGAGGCAGAGCGCGACCGGATGCAGGCGGAGCTGATGGACAAACTGGTTGCCATGGCGACACCCCCTCACTCCGCACGGAGCTCCCAGAGGTCGTCAAGACATGGGTCTAGGACACATTCCCCCACCCGACGAAGCGACCCGGGACCCCGCCTACAGGAGGATCCTGTCCACGTCTCCGAACCCCGCCTACAGGAGGAGCCTGTCCACGTCTCCGAACCCCCTCCCCAGCCGGTCCATACGAGACCCAGCAACCGGGTAACGGAACCGAACCACGCCGAGAGACTGAACAGAAGACTCCAGGTCCTAGCAGAGGAAGAGGAGGAGGAAGAGGAGGGGTGTCAAGCCGACCAGCAGCAACGTGCTCTGGCCCAGGAGGCCGAGTACAGCCCCGACCCGCAGCGACGTACTCAGGACCAGGAGGTCCAGTACAGCCCAGAAGTCAGCCCCGAGGCCCTGCGCTACAAACCCCCGACTCAACTCACGGGTGAGCTTGACGCACCGCCAGCCCCGAGGAACAGCACCTGGGTACCCGACCTTCGGTACCCACCAAGTAACAGCCCAAGACGACACGCCAGAGGAGACTCGCCTAGGAGGCCTCTCCCCCAACGCTCACCGATGTGCCAGTCATCCATGACATCATACATTGGCACACCGACGATTCCCAACTTCATCCATGAGAATCGAGCACAGTACACGGAGCTCCGGATGTGCTTAGAGACAATGCTGGTGGATGTCGCTGATGAACGCCACAAGTATGCAATATTACTCCAGCACCTGAAAGTGCCCCGAGCGCACAACATAGCGCTAGCCTATGCCACCTCTTCGACCCCATACACAGCGGCCCTTGCGGCGCTGGACCAGAGATATGGACGTATATGGGATTACGTAATAGAAGAGATAAGGCATATTGACCGCTTACCCCCAGCCACAGACAATCGCTCACTAGACGACCTGTCAATCAAAGTGCAGTCCCTGGTGGGGATGCTGGGAGCGCAACGGGAGAAGGGCAGGCATGAGCTATACGCCAACTCTAACGTTGAGAGGATTTTGGAGAAGCTGCCACCCGCAAGACAGGAGCGCTTTCGGCGGCAGAGGGACTACCGCGACCCCGACGGCCCCGAGCCATCCCTCCTTGATCTGGCCAACTTCCTGGCGAGAGAAGTCAGCAGCTTACGACTGGATACCTTCGGGCGGAGCACGCCCAGCTCCAGAGAGGGACCCAGGAGAATAAATGATGGAAGAAGATCGGTGACTGTCATGCACCAATCAGAGTCAGTACCGCAGCACTCCAACCACAACACCCCCTCGACGAAAGAGGACCAGTGGAAGATTGAGTGCCAGTACTGTGAGGGAGAACATCGGCTCCATCAGTGCGAGGAATTCAAGAAGCTGACCACGGAGGATGTGAGCCAGTGGGTCAAGGACCACCGCCGCTGCTTCCGCTGCGCGCGCAGCCACCTAGCAGCTGAGTGCCGCCTGAAGAAAAAGTGCAGCAGGTGCGGTGGCACCCACCTGGAGGTCCTGCACGACATCAACAAGCGTCACCCAGGACAACAGAGTGGGCCCGTCGCGGTCATGTACCACGCCGAGGCGGTGGCACCAGCACCGAAGTTCCACCAGACCGCTCCCTTCTGTCCCGACTGCTACGGCAGACACTGGCGGACAAGGTGCGACTCGTACCATATAGAGTCTACGTCACCACCCGAGACAGGAGTGCTCCACATTGACCAGCACAGCGAGACCCCCCGAGTGCTCCTCAAAGTGGTCAGAGTGCTCCTGAGCCACGGGGACAAAGTCATGGACACTTACGCCGTCCTTGATGACGGGTCAGAGAAGACCCTTCTGCTCGCGTCCGCTGCGGCCCAGCTGGGACTGCGGGGGAGCAAGAACCAAATGACGATTCGGACAATAAGAAGAGATTTAAACACGATAAAGGGCGAGAATGTCTCCTTCACTATCGCAGCAAGCGGGCAGCCAGAGCGACGGTACAAGATCACAAATGCTTTCACCAGCCAAGAAATAGGACTATCGCAGTACACCTACCCTGTCACCAAGTTGATGGATAAATATGTGCACCTGCGTCAATTACCTATCCCGCTCATAGACGGCGTTACCCCGACCCTGTTGATAGGCTCCGACCATGCAGACCTCATAGTCCCGATTGACCGGATCCATACAGGCCCCCGAGGCTGTCCTGCAGCAGTCGAGACCCGCCTAGGATGGACATTGCAAGGCCCCCTCGCTAAATCTCTCAACCGAACAGCAGCCACTAGTTGCTTCCACTCCAGAGCAACAGAAGAAGACACCGGCCTCTCCCCCATACAGCAGAGGCTATTGACATTAAGCGAGAGGCCCGTGAGAGAACCGTGGGTACCAGAGGGAGTTCGGAACTCCACCCCCCTCAGCTGCGCTTCAGACGTAGCTGACCTTGAACCCAGCACCCCAAGCGACTCCTTGACGGGGCGGCCGGGACCGGCCCCTCCTCACACGGGGTACAGAGCGAACAAGAGAAACAGACGGAGGAGGAGAAAGCACAGCCAAGCCAAGATCAAAGCAGTCTCAGGCCCGCTTCCTCCTAAGCCCCCCTCCATCCCGTCCAGTCGTCATGACCACAGACCAGTCACCACCCCGAGCTGCGTGGCCGGCCGGCCGCGTAAGCAAAGTGACCACTGGTACCGACGGAAAGGTCAGAGTGGCAGAAGTGCTCGGCCAAGGGCGGATCTACAACCGACCCGTGGCGAGGCTGATAGAGTCGCCAAGGCTCCCCGACTCGCCTAATGACGACCATGACCCCTGACTTTGTGAACTGCCCGACCCCTCACAACGGACATTGAGTAGTGGACAGTGCGGTTAATCTGTCCCTGCTTAGCTAATTAGGTGGGACTAATTAGGGGGCGGCTGTTACAAAGGGTCAGATTAAACCGAATATATATATTTATTGCCTGAGATCCCATGTATAATATTTGTATATCGTTTGATATCCCCTGTATATTCCTTGTACAATATGCACTGAATATCCCTTTAGTCTAGCAGGACAGACCATAATATTCATTCCCCTATTGGAAGCGATCCCCTGGCGCCAGGTACCGAGTAAAGCCTTACCCCCTCGAGCTGACTTGAAAGCTGCCGCCAGGACTTGCCCAAACATGCCCGCTTTCGCCCACGGCTACGAGACCGAGAGGCGACAGAAATGAGATAGGCACTATTTGTCCGCCGTGGATATAAATATGGCGCAAGAATACAGAACCCCCCTTGCAGTTCCTCTTCAGTTCGCCTTCAGTTCAGTCTGGTTCAGTTACCGAGTAAAGCCTTACCCACTACGCAACGTGCGGTACAGCAGGGCTCGTATCGCCCCAATATAGTCTCGTGTTATCCTAAATACGTCTGTTTGTCGTATCGTTCTCTATTCATTAGTAAACCTTCATTACGAGTCAAAGACCACGTGGAGTGAGTAATTGTGCGTCGACATAGAGCACTTATTGCCCGTGCTAATAGTATAGTAACGTCAAGTTCAGCCGTGCATTACCGCACCGGAGGATTTACACCGGAGCAGCAGCACCACGGAGGACTTACACCCCACCGGCAGTGCCACTCTCCGGGCAAGGATTATTATTCTTCATTGCTTTGACCAAGCTGCTGGAACAGAGAACCGCCTACCCCACTGCTACTGTGGGATCTACACCTGCCCGTGAGACCATCACTCAAGCCAGTCTCTGTCGAACCAGAGGCTCCACGGCTCTCACCTACACGGCGCGCATCCTGGGACCAGGTTGCTTTCCCCGCTGCTCCAGGGTGACATCGCCCCCGTGAACCATTGACTTGCATAGAGCTTTGGCCCCCTCTGCTGGCTTACAACCGGTAGTACACCCTTTCCCAGAAGATCCCTAGATAATTACTTAATATTTACTATTGACTCGCCTATGCACCTTCTATTTGCCTTATAAGCGCAATTGACCAAAGTAATGTAATATCATACCCCTTTATGTAATAAATATTCTAACCGAGTATTCTGTGTGGAAAACCGTGTTATTGTGGAGTGTTCTAATCTAATAATACTTATGTACAGTATTGGCCAGAAGTACATAGACGGTAGTGATTAATGATATCAGTACTTGATTAATACAGTCAGGGAATTGTACCCCTCAGTTACAGAGGCGTTGTATTAACGTTATATATCCGGCTAGCAGTAGCAGATAGCTCCTGATATCAATGTCTTATAACACTGATTCGATGCGTATTCGAGCTGAGGGCTTGCTGAGCACAGTTAAGTAACGTTATAGCAATAGGGTCCAGGTGCAGCGCCGGAGAATCCTGGCCGTAGCTCTGCTCGAGGCTACTCGAGTATAGGTCCAGGTGCAGCTCTGGGGAATCCTGGCCGTAGCTGGAGGCTACTAGAGTACACACAGACAGTGGAGCTTGTTGCGTGGTGGCGATGTCTCGCAGATAATACAAGTACAAGTCTAATTATATAATATATATATTTTATAAAAAAAAAAAATTATCTAAAATTAAATTAAATTTTTTTTAATCAAAAACGATGATACCGTGATATATACCGTTACCGTCTATTAGGGGTGGACGGTATAAACGGTATACGGTATAAACGGTATGAATTTGCTCTACGGTATGGATTTTGACTATACCGTCTAAACCGGTAGTGCAGCTCTAAAATACCAATGACGTCATGTAACCACAGCGCGACTATTTCACTCGCATTTGCCCCTAAAAATAGATAGAATTAGTCATAGATAATAGATATGTGCGAACTGGAAAAAGTTATTTAGGAGGCTTCGCGCAGTGGGCGTGCCAGCCCCTACCGCACGCATGTAAACACGGATCTAGTAGTCTAGTGGGACGGGACACGGGAGCTCAGCTGTCGGCGGCGTCTCCCTGAGCTAACGTTAGCTTAGCTACCGTTACAAAATGACCCAGTCAACTATTCACTTTTAGTTTAATACATGATGAGGCATTGTCTAACCGAACGGTATCTAGTCGGCCAGCTACCGATAGCTCCTGACATCAACAAACGCTCCACAAAGTCTAGTAGAGAGAGACGTGTGTGTGCTACCTGTTAGCCGTTAGCTCACGTTAACGCGAGTTAGTTCACCGTTCAAAACGAAATGTCCCATTGAACTAAATAATTCACTGAGGCGTTGTATTAACGTTATATATCCGGCTTAGCCGGATAGCTCCTGATATCAATGTCTTATAACACTGATTCGATGCGTATTCGAGCTGAGGGCTTGCTAACGTTATTCCAATATAATAGGGTCCAGGTGCAGCGCCGGAGAATCCTGGCCGTAGCTCTGCTCGAGGCTACTGAGTATAGGTCCAGGTGCAGCTCCGGGGAAACCTGGCCGTAGCTGGAGGCTACTAGAGTACACACAGACAGTGGAGCTTGTTGCGTGGTGGCGATGTCTCGCAGATAATACAAGTACAAGTCTAATTATAGAATATATATATTTTATAAAAAAAAAAAAAAAATTATATAAAATAAAAAAAAAATTTTTATCAAAAACGATTATACCGTGATATATACCGTTACCGTCTATGCTTCAAATTATACCGTGATATAAATTTTAGACCATACCGTCCACCCCTACCGTCTATGCTTCAAATTATACCGTGATATAAATTTTAGACCATACCATCTATACCTCTCTGTTTCAGTCCTGTTCTCATTCTAGCAGCCTCTATACCTCTCTGTTTCAGTCTTGTTCTCATTCTAGCAGCCTCTATATCCCTCTGTTTCAGTCCTGTTCTCATTCTAGCAGCCTCTATACCTCTGTTTCAGTCCTGTTCTCATTCTAGCAGCCTCTATATCCCTCTGTTTCAGTCCTGTTCTCATTCTATCAGCCTCTATACCCCTCTGTTTCAGTCCTGTTCTCATTCTAGCAGCCTCTATACCTCTCTGTTTCAGTCCTGTTCTCATTCTAGCAGCCTCTATACCTCTCTGTTTCAGTCTTGTTCTCATTCTAGCAGCCTATATACCTGTCTGTTTCTGTCTTGTTCTCATTCTAGCAGCCTCTATACCTCTTTTTCAGTCTTGTTCTCATTCTAGCAGCCTCTATACCTCTCTGTTTCAGTCCTGTTCTCATTCTAGCAGCCTCTATACCTCTCTGTTTCAGTCTTGTTCTCATTCTAGCAGCCTCTATATCCCTCTGTTTCAGTCCTGTTCTCATTCTATCAGCCTCTATACCTCTCTGTTTCAGTCTTATTCTCATTCTATCAGCCTCTATACCCCTCTGTTTCAGTCCTGTTCTCATTCTAGCAGCCTCTATACCTCTCTGTTTCAGTCCTGTTCTCATTCTAGCAGCCTCTAAACCTCTCTGTTTCAGTCCTGTTCTCATTCTAGCAGCCTCTATACCTCTGTTTCAGTCCTGTTCTCATTCTAGCAGCCTCTATATCCCTCTGTTTCAGTCCTGTTCTCATTCTAGCAGCCTCTATACCTCTCTGTTTCAGTCCTGTTCTCATTCTAGCAGCCTCTATACCTCTCTGTTTCAGTCTTGTTCTCATTCTAGCAGCCTATATACCTCTGTTTCAGTCCTGTTCTCATTCTAGCAGCCTCTATATCCCTCTGTTTCAGTCCTGTTCTCATTCTAGCAGCCTCTATACCTCTCTGTTTCAGTCTTCTTCTCATTCTAGCAGCCTCTATACCTCTCTGTTTCAGTCCTGTTCTCATTCTAGCAGCCTCTATACCCCTCTGTTTCAGTCCTGTTCTCATTCTAGCAGCCTCTATACCTCTGTTTCAGTCCTGTTCTCATTCTAGCAGCATCTATACCTCTGTTTCAGTCCTGTTCTCATTCTAGCAGCCTCTATACCTCTGTTTCAGTCCTGTTCTCATTCTAGCAGCCTCTATACCTCTCTGTTTCAGTCCTGTTCTCATTCTAGCAGCCTCTATACCCCTCTGTTTCAGTCCTGTTCAGTCCTGCCACGGCACTTTGCCCTCGTCTGTCGGCTCCGGGCTGCGTTTTCGCCTGTCAACCAATATATTGTTGGAAAGTTGGATTTGCTGCCTTTCGATCGTCACCAGACTCAACCTATTGCGTGATTCCATTCTTGAGTTACAAGACAAAACATCCGGCGAGTGTCATTTGACAAGCCGTTCGGACAAGTGACCATGTCCAGTTGTGAACGGTCCTGAATTGACCAGTGACCGCTGATGGTGAAAGCGATCCCAGACGGGCGCTGAGCGTGGGGGAAGGTGACACAAGAAGACAAAGAAGTCCATTGTTTTGACGAGAGCATATGAAAGAATGGGAGCGGACGGCCATTTTGGATAATCATGCCGAATTTTGACCGGTACAAACATTACTAAAACATTTGTAAAAAAAAGTATTTTCCGTGGGATTTTATATATATAGATTTTGGACCTGTACTACATAAGACCTCAGTTATGTTTTCCAGCTCGTACCAATCAGCTGGAACTTAAAAACAGGCATCTGGCAACCAGTAAAAATACTTTTACTTCAGTCTGTTCAAACCTCTGTTATTTCATTAGCACTCAAAGTGATTTTTTACTGACTAAAAGAATGTTACCTTTCAAAAGAATAAAGTATAGTAATCGCAGATTACTTTGGGTATCGCTGCTGGCGGGACAAAACCTCCTAACCATTTTTTTTTTTTTTTTATGAACTCAGTAGATCATCCTTCATGTGTGTGTGGTTTTACAAAGTCTACACAATGGGAAAGCATTAAACCAATCATCCGTCTAAACCTCGTAACTCTATTCGCCCTCAAATCTGTGTTCGTTTTTTTCATCTGCTGAAAAGTTGGGTTTTTGGAGTTATGAGGTTTTGTCCCGCCAGCAGCGGTATGCAATCGTCAACAAAATCAAATAAACTAGCTCCATTTTTGCCCGATCCTTAAGTGGTTAAGAGTTTAATATAAAGCCTTGATATTTTGCATTGGAATCCAAGGGGCTGCAGCTTCTAGAAGAATCACTGAGGTGGGCTGGCTAAGAGTTTAATACGCTCTAATGTCTAAACCTGCGGAAACATCTCAGTAGAGACCTGGCTCATGGACAGACAAACCCCTGGTACACCGTCTGGCCAAGGGAAACATGACACACACACACACGCTACTGTATTCCCCTGAGTGTGTTATGCTTGTGAAGGTAGAAGTATGTATGTGTGTGTGTGTGTGTGTGTGTGTGCGCCTCCATGAATAGGTCCAGAGTGAAATAAAACAGAATATTGTCGTGGTAAATTAATGCCGGTAGTTTTAGAGAATGATTGAGAGAGAGAGAGAGAGAGAGAGAGAGAGAGAGAGAGAGAGAGAGAGAGAGAGAGAGAGATAGAGAGAGAGAGAGAGAGAGATAGAGAGATAGAGAGAGAGAGAGAGAGAGAGAGAGAGAGAGAGAGAGAGAGAGAGAGAGAGAGAGACCCCAACAAAAAATAATATATGCAGAGCATGCACTTATCAAAATCCAAAAAAATAGCATTTAAATCCTATAAACACAGTTGGTCCTGGGACTCTGCTCACAAACACAAGCCAGACAGAAACCACACTGGGCTGAACCCAATTATAAGAAAACTAAAAGAAAACTATCTGACACATTGGAAAGAATCAACCCAAAACCAGAGCTAATTGGAACGCTATTAGGCCCTAAACAGAGAGTACACAGTGGCAGAATACCGGAGCACTGTGACTGATCCAAAACTAAGGAGATCCTTGACTAGGTACAGACTCAGCGAGCACAGCCTAGCCACCGATAAAGGCCGCCATAGGCAGACCTGACTCCCAAGAGAAGACAGACTGTGCATCCACTGCACACAAGAAGAGGTGGTCAAATGTTTAATTAGTGGAAGGTATGCTGGGGCTGGCAGCTAGGTGTGCTTTCCTACTAGAAGAGGTTGAGATCTCTCTCTCTCTCTCTCTCTCTCTCTCTCTCTCTGACAGAGTATGGTTGAAGAATACAGCTAGTAACAGCAATATGTTCAAAAGTAAACTGTTAGCAACCGTTAATGCTGTAATACTGAAATCCTGTATTTTGTGTTGAGGGTGTGTTTAGGGGATAGCAGGGCTGCAGCATCAGCGACATACTTGTGAATATCCTCTCAGCGTTGTGGCCACTCAAGGAATGCAAATGTTCACGGAGGTGTGTGTCCTGTTTCTCAAAGTCTTTGACATACAACTCTGGCACGTATCTGTCGGTGAAATTCTGTCCGCCTGGTATGTAGCTCGGCTGCAACGTATTTATTTACTGTCACGACGAAAGCCACCGCTGTCAACTACACTGTAAATTAAAGTCCACATGAAATGGCTAGCAGAATGCTATTTGATTCCACATATGCATGTGTTTCCTGTAAAACCAGGAAGCTAGGGAGGGCCACTGGGCGCTGAATGTGCATTACGGTCAACCCATTAGCTAGCAAGCTAATGTTAGCAACGTTACGCAACATTAGTAACGTTAGCTAGTAAGCTAACATTGAACATTTGTTCAATTTAGTTAAATAGGCAGAGTGCAGCTTAGTTACAATGTGCAATTTGTAAGAATAGAAGTACTAGAATAGAAGTACTTTATTATTATAAGTGGCTTTGGATAAAAGCCACTGTCACACACACACACACACACACACACACACACACACACACACACAAACACACACTTCCAAGGGGTGTGTGTATGTATGTGTGTTTGTGTGTGACAGTGGTGTGCGCGGTCATATCTCAGAGTGTAGTTCTAAAGCTCACAGAGCTGCCTCCACATTACAAAAAAAACTGTCAACTGACACCCTGCGTTGCTATAGAAACCCCAACACAGTCACCTGACTGCCGGTGTTGCTATAGCAACCCACTGTTGTTACATGTATGTAGAGCTTGTCTGACTCACAGAAGTAACACCTTGTCATGTGTGTGTGAAGAGAGAGATAGAAAGAGAGAAAGAGAGAGACAGACAGAGCCAGAGAGAGAGAGAAATAGAGTCATAGAAAGAGAGAGAGACAGAGAGACAAATAGACAGAGAGAGAGACAAATAGAGACAGAGAAAGATAACAAGAGAGAGAGAGAGAGAGCGAGAGAAAGAGAGAGAGAGAGAGAGAGAGACATAGAGAGAGACCGAGGGAGAGTGAGAGAAAGGAAGAGGGACAGAGAGAGAGATGGAGGTGTGTGTGTGTGTTAAACACCTCTGTCAAGTTGTTGCACACTTGGTAATACCACCTTGCTTTGTTGACACTGCTGTGTGTCTGAGTGTGAGTCTGTAATAACTGTCTGTGTGTGTCTGAGACACACACACATATTACATGAGGTTGAATCCTCCCAGCAGCCTCTTGGTTTAAACTCACTGCCATGGAACATTAGCTCAGCGTCCCTGAGCTGGGTCTGGCCAGGTGGAGGTCAGCTGGAGGTCAGGTGGAGGTCACGTGATACATGTCAGTCCTCAAGTTTCAAGTTCAAGTTTCTTTAATAGTTGTCATACAGAAGTACAGAATACTTTTATACAAAATGCTTCTTACTGTTGCGCTCCAGAGACTGTGCAAGACAAGATAAGTATGAAATAAAATAACATAGTAAAATTAGAAGTAAAAAAAATGAGGTCACAGTGTTCAGTTTAGACATATGTACAATGTTCGATGCAGAATAGACGTAGTTACCATACAATATACAATACTGTGCAGTGTACTAATATACAATACTATATAGTGCAAGGCAGAAATGGAGAAATGGGACGAGGTGCAATTTAGGTACAATTCACAGTAGGTGTACGAGTTGTAGTGCAAATCCTTTATCAATAAATATAAAGTGTAAGTGTGTTTGTGTGATCTAAAGTGTGGAGAGTGGGTGCTGCAGTGTGTTGTTTGTTTGAGTGAGTGTGGGTGTGTGGGTGTGTGTGCTGTGTGCATTTGATGGTTGTTGCATAGTGATTATTGTTCGTTTAGCAGCCTGATGGCCTGGGGATAGAAGCTTCTTCTGAGTCTTTCTGTGCTCGCCTTAAGACTCCGGTATCGCTTGCCTGACCGCAGCAGTTCAAAGAGGCAGTTGTTCGGGTGGCTCGAGTCCTTAATAATTCTCTTAGCCTTCCCCTTGCACCGCTTGTTGTAAATGTTCTGGAGGGTGGGAAGCCCCCCTCCAATTGTGCGTTCGGCTGAACGTGTCACTCTTTGTAGTCTGCTACGGTCTTGTGCAGTGCTATTCCCAAACCAGGAGGTGATGTTGCCGGTCAGGATGCTCTCTATTGTACATGAGTAGAAGTTCCTAAGGATCTTCTGACTGACTTGGAACTTACTTAGGCGCCTGAGGAAGTAGAGGCGTTGTCGTGCCTTCTTCACAACACTGTCAATGTGTGTGGTCCATGTCAAGTCCTCGGATATGTGGGCTCCGAGGTACTTGAAACTGTTCACTCTCTCAACCGGTGCCCCGTCGATGCTGAGGGGGCTGTAGTCCTTGACCCCCGACCTCCTGAAGTCCACAATCATCTCTTTTGTTTTGCTGACGTTCAGGGAGAGGCAGTCCTCCATTTTACTCTCTTTGTTTGCATCACTATGTGCCAAAATGTATATATAAAGAAGTCTTTTTGTTTCAAGTTTCAAGTTTCTTTAATAGTTGTCATACAGATGTACAGAATACTTTCATACAAAATGCTTCTTACTGTTACGCTCCAGAGACTGTGCTAGACAAGATAGTATCAAATAACATAGTATAGCATGTAATTTAGAAGTAGAAAATGAGGTCACAGTGTTCGGTATAGACATATGTACAATGTTCTGAGTTACCATATAATATACAATACTATGCAGTGTACTAATGTACAGTACTATATAGTGCAAAGCAGAAATGGGATGAGGTACAATTTAGGTACAATTTACAGTAAGGTGTACAAGTTGTAGTGCAATCCTTCATCAATAAATATAAAGTGTGGGGAGTGGGTGCTACAGTGTGTTTGTTTAAAGTGGGTGTGTGCTATAAAGTGTGGGGAGTGGGTGCTACAGTGTGTTTGTTTAAAGTGAGTGTGTGCGTGTGGATGTGTGTGCTATGTGCGTTTGATGGTTGTTGTTGTGTAGTGTTCATTTGTCTAAAGAAATACATCGTTTTGCCTTCTGGAAAAGGTGCCTAATCCATGAGTTACGTCACTCTGCACAACATACAGTTAGTGTGTGGAATCAAGCCGCACCAATGTGCAAGTACTTCAAGATGTCAATCAAACATCAATACAATCAGAAAGGGTGTCTATATATATATATACACACACACACACACACACACACACACACACACACACACACACACACACACACACACACACACACACACACACACACACACACACACACACACACACACACACACACACACACACACACACACACACACACACACACACACACACACACACACACACACACACAGATATATACACACACAAACACACAGATATATATATATACACACACACACACACACACACACACACACACACACAGACACGTGTCTCATGGAGGAGACAGAACAAGTGGTGTGTTATCAGTCGTGTCTCTAGTCACACCTCTGGTGACATGGGAGCGGCAGTGGCTCAGGAGGTAGAGTGTCATCTGGTAATCAGAAGGTTAGGTTCCTGGTTCGATTCCCAGCTCCTCCCCCAGCATTATGTTGAAGTGTTTGAGCAAGACACTTAACACGTAACCCCTTGCATGGTCACCTCCGCCGTTGGTGTGTGAGTGTGTGAGTGATAAAAGCCCTACATAAATGCAGTCCATTTACCAGGCTATGTACACACACACACACACATGTGCACACACACACACAATACACACACACACACACACACACACACACACACACACACAGTCAATGTCAGCAACCACAGAGGTGTGACTAGACACGACTGATACTGAATACACCACTTGATCTGTGTCTCCATCATGAGAGGGTTGTGTTTATATCCATCTGCTCATGTCTGTAGGAGGGGGGGGGGGGGGATACAGCAATATATCACAATATGTTGACCTGCTGATATTATATCAATACAGTGACGCCATGTATCGAGAGGAAAGGAGAGGAGAGGAGAGAAGAGGAGAGATGAGGAGAGGAGATGAGAGAAGCGGAAAGATGAGGAGAGGAGAGGAGATGAGGAGAGGAGAGAAGACAGGAGAGAAGAGGATAAGAAAGGAGATGTGAATAGAGGAGGAGAGGAGAGGATATGAGAAGAGAGGAGAGGAGATGTGAGGAGAGAAGAGGAGAGAAAATAGGGTGAGAAGAGAGGAGATGTGAATAGAGGAGAGGAGAGAAGAGGAGAAGAGAGGAGAGAAGAGGATTTGTGAATAGAGGAGGGGAGGAGAGGATATGAGAAGAGAAGAGAGGAGAAGAGAAGTGAGGAGAGGAGATGTGAGGAGAGGAGAGAAGAGAAGATGATAAGAGAGGAGAGGATATGAGAAGAGAGGAGAGGAGATATGAGAAGAGAGGAGAGGAGATGTGAGGAGATGTGAGGTGAGGAGATGTGAGGAGAGGAGAGCAGTGGAGAGGAGAGGAGAGAAGAGGAAATGAGAAGAGATGTGAATAGAGGAGAGGAGAGGATATGAGAAGAGAGGAGAGGAGGGGCGGCTAGGTGGTGTAGTGGGCAAGGCGCTCGCCACCAATGCAGGAGACGCTGGGTTCGAGCCCAGCTCTCCGCATTGCTATCAGCTTGGCTGGTCGTTCATACTAACACAATTGGCAGTGTTAGGGGTGGGAAAGCTGATGGGTGGGGATCGGACGTTGTGGACAGCGACTCCTACAGGTCAGTTGGTGCGCCTGCGCAGCAGAATCAGGAAGCGACGGGGGCGGCGTGTCCCTCCCACGCAGACCCCCAACGCTGAGAGATCGCGCTGTGCAGGTGAAAAGATGCGACGGCTGCTTCCTCGAGTACCGGAGGGGACACGTGATGTAAGGCTTCGTCCACATTGCAGCCGGCTTGTGGGAGGCATGGCCTAACAGCGTTCGAGACAGGGGAGGGTAGAATTGGACAATACAAAATTGGGATGGGAGAAAAATAGAAAATGGGAGAAAAAGTAGATAAAAAATAAAGAGAGAAGAGATGAGAGGAGAGGATATGAGAAGAGAGGAGAGGAGAAGTGAGGAGAGGAGATATGAGGAGAGGAGATCAGTGGAGAGGAGAGGAGAATAGGATATGTGAGGAGAGACTAAACGAGACAGAAGAGAAAAAAACTACAAAACTAGAAGATGAGAGAAAATACGAGAAGAGACAAAGCGAGGAGAAGAAGTGACCAGAATCGATGAGGAGAGAGTAGAAAAACAAGTGAGTGGTGGAGGAGACAACAAAGGCTTTCTTAACCGCGGTGGTCCTGTGTGGAGCGCTGTGGTGTTTGGCCCAAGAGGCACCGTGAAGTGCTTTGGCGGACTGTCCCTTCACATTTTTTTCTCTTTTTTTTTTACCGTTTATCGCTTTATTTCTACTGGGCAGTCCAGTAGAGAGAGAGAGAGAGGAGGAATGGGAGACAGAGTGGGGGGAAGACATTCGGCAAATAACGACGGGTTCGGGAATCGAACCCGGGTCGGCCGTGCCGCGACTCAGCTCGTTATGTGGTTCGCCACTGGGGCGCCCTGACTGTCCCTTTACTGTGGCAGATGAATAAATGCTTCCCTGTCACCACCTACTTCTCTCACACACACACACACACACACACACACACACACACACACACAACACACACACACACACAGACACAGACACACACACAGGTGTATGTCAAATATGGGGACATTACATACTTACATTAATTCTAATTATGTAACTAACCTAAACTTAGCTTTAACCCTAACCTAACCCAAAACTTAACCTTAACCTAACCTAAACCTTAGCATTCATTATGTAACTGAACCTAACCTTAAACTGAACCTAAACTTAACTTAATCCTAAAACCCTAACCTTAGTCATAACCCTAGCCTAACCTTAACCCTACCTAACATTCATTCTGTAACTAGCCATAACCCTAACCCTAACCTGAACGTAACCCTAACATTTATTAAATTAACCTAACCTTAACCCTAGCCTTAACCTAAACTTAAACATAACCGTGACTTAACCCTAGCCTTAACCTAAACTTAAACATAACCGTGACACTACAGCAGATTATCAAAGTAAATCAGGATGTTAAATGTGGCCTCATTGGGTCCCGTAGGTGTGCATATACTACATAAACGTGACCACACACAAACCAGACCTACATAAAGCCAATTACCTTCCCATGCTAGACTAAACAAGTATGTAGCGTTAAACTGCAAGTCATCTTTTAATACCATGTAATACTGCCACACCGAAGACGTTGTTTAATAGCATGTAATACTGATCTGCCGGGTCGCCTGCTCCGCCAGACAAGAGAAACATGAGCAGCCAGCCAGCTAACTAAACACAGTCCTGGGGTCCTACTGAGTGAGGCGTCCGGGCTGGAGCCTGCCTGGAAGAGACTGCACTTCAACCATACATTACACTGTATTAACTGTTCATAGGTGCTTTATAAAAAAGGATTATAACAATTGTTTCATAATGGTAAATGGCTGCATTTATATAGCAGATTTTATCCAAGGCGCTTTACAATTTATTTCTCACATTTTATCCATTCACTCACACACCGACAGCGGACG
>NC_140167.1:82909788-82961796 GCF_963971535.1 Notolepis coatsorum
AGAAAGAGAGAGAGAGACACACAGAGAGAGAAAGAGAGATGTCTGAAGGAGGGCCTCCATCCACACGGTCAGCTGATAACAGGAAGCTACATCTCACGAGACCAAGATGGCTGTTGTTTCTCTGACATAAAGCTGTCATGACTCGGCCACAATCATCTTCAGCATCACCAACATCAGACTAAATAACCAGTGTCTTTCACCAGTATCACTTCCTGCCACTGATGCGTGCTGATAGGACGGAGCTCCCTGAATCCTGTCTCGCCGGCCAATCAAACCCGTGCCCTGTCTTGCAGACCAAACACGCGGTCCAATCGGCTCCCATCCATCAGATAAGAGGCAGATGTTAGCCACTGGGGCTGGGTGAGCACAACACACACACACACACACACACACACACACACACACACACACACACACACACACCACACACACACACACACACACACACACAACACACACACACACACACACACACCACACACACACACACACACACACACACACACACACACACACACACACACACACACACACACACACACACACACACACACACACACACACACACACACACACACACACACACACACACACACACACACACACACACACACACACACACACACACACACACACACACACACACACACACACACACACACACACACACACACACACACACACACGTGAACTCCAGTCTACTCTAGACAAAGAGAAAATGCAGAAAGTCACAGTGAGTCACTGGGAAGATCAGAGAAACAAAGAGGTTGATAGAAACCCAGAGAAGCAGCTCCTACAGTTCTGTTGTTCTGATTAAACCCAGAGGAGCAGCTCCCACAGTTCTGTTGTTCTGATTAAACCCAGAGGAGCAGCTCCCACAGTTATGTTGTTCTGATTAAACCCAGAGGAGCAGCTCCCACAGTTCTGTTGTTCTGATTAAACCCAGAGGAGCAGCGCCCACAGTTCTGTTGTTCTGATTAAACCCAGAGGAGCAGCTCCTACAGTTCTGTTGTTCTGATTAAACCCAGAGGAGCAGCGCCCACAGTTCTGTTGTTCTGATTAAACCCAGAGGAGCAGCTCCTACAGTTCTGTTGTTCTGATTAAACCCAGAGGAGCAGCGCCCACAGTTCTGTTGTTCTGATTAAACCCAGAGGAGCAGCTCCCACAGTTATGTTGTTCTGATTAAACCCAGAGGAGCAGCTCCACAGTTGTGTTGTTCTGATTAAACCCAGAGGAGCAGCTCCACAGTTCTGTTGTTCTGATTAAACCCAGAGAAGCAGCCCCACAGTTCTGTTGTTCTGATTAAACCCAGAGAAGCAGCGCCCACAGTTCTGTTGTTCTGATTAAACCCAGAGAAGCAGCTCCCACAGTTCTGTTGTTCTGATTAAACCCAGAGAAGCAGCTCCACACAGTTCTGTTGTTCTGATTAAACCCAGAGGAGCAGCTCCACAGTTCTGTTGTTCTGATTAAACCCAGAGAAGCAGCGCCCACAGTTCTGTTGTTCTGATTAAACCCAGAGAAGCAGCTCCCACAGTTCTGTTGTTCTGATTAAACCCAGAGGAGCAGCGCCCACAGTTCTGTTGTTCTGATTAAACCCAGAGGAGCAGCGCCCACAGTTCTGTTGTTCTGATTAAACCCAGAGGAGCAGCGCCCACAGTTCTGTTGTTCTGATTAAACCCAGAGGAGCAGCGCCCACAGTTCTGTTGTTCTGATTAAACCTCTCCTCTCATTCACGTCCCCACTCACGTTAAATCTCATGCATTTGTGATTTGTTTACAGATATCGCTCCATATATTATGTTAATGCCTTTTCTAAGCTGTTGTCACCATCAGTAAAGTGAACCCACTGTGAAGCTCCTGTTTCACTCTCCTCTGTGTTTACAGCTGTGTTTGTTAATGTGTACACAATGTTCTGGTGTGTGTGTGTGTGTGTGTGTGTGTGTGTGTGTGTGTGTGTGTGTGTGTTCTCCTCTCATGCTACTCGTTAGTTAATTAGCTTGATTGTGTGTTAATTAGCTTGGTTGTGTGTTAATTAGCTTGGTTGTGTGTTAATTAGCTTGGTTGTGTGTTAATTAGCTTGGTTCTGTGTTAATTAGCTTGGTTGTGTGTTAATTGGCTTGGATGTGTGTTAACCTCTTGGGTTAACACATTGGGTGCTAGAGGTCGCTGTGGGCGTATGGCAGTGTGTGCCAGAACTGTAATGAATGGGGGTACATGCCGGTGTTTGCAGTGCTAAAACTATATTAAATATTATAGCTATGGATCTAATAATATAGTCGATTGTCCGATCAAGATTCGTTCTTCCGGTCAAGATGCAAAAAAAACGGATTTTTTTCTTTTTCTATCCATACATTTCCGTTTTATACCATCGTGAATATGAGTGTAGTTTCAGGGCGGTCTGGTGTAATTTCCAAAATGCTTCGTAATGGCCGGCAACGTGTATTCTAGTAAAAACTTTATCGTTTCTTCCCTGGACTAGCTACTGTTCTCAAATAAAATTTTGATTATCGGTATTATGTTTCATCATGGATGCATGAAAGGGGGGGGGGGGGGGGCGCCCCTCCGTGCTTTGATCGCTACCAACAGAACACGCCACACGCCACACACCCACACTCCCGATCGCATGAAGGAATTTTTGGATCAACGCAATATTGATACCATTTAGCCCTTACCTTTACCAGGATCTGTCCCGAAAAGAATATTCCAATTATCTGATCGCCATTCCAAGTACTGATCGCGATCGTGTTTCCAACGTAATCCAGCAATGAACATGAACCCGGGAGCCCCACCCTTGTCGATGCCTGCGTTATAAGCGCTTGCCCTGCCCGAGAAGTTAGACCCCGTCACCCCGCCCGCTGGCCGCAGATCGTCCCAGACACCAAGCCACATCGTTTCAAATGGAGTGCAATAGCGGCCGCAAGGCGGCAGGCGGCGGTATTGGACTTTTACGATCTCAGACCCATCCCCAGTGATAACACACAGCTGCCTGCATGTTTATGAATGGAAATATCGAATAAAAGAAATCCAGAAACGTGTTAACACATTCCTGGCCAACCGCATATTAGTGGAAACTTTGTGGATATCGCTAATAAAAGAAATAACGATTAAAAGCCGACTATACTCGTGATTGGCGCTGAGCGGTCGGTGAGTTAACCCGACTATCATCGGGTCTGGCGTCCAATGAGTTAAAAGGCCAACCACGTACTGTATATATATACGTGTTACCACTCGGTTTTGCTTTTATTTTAATATCCTACTCAATGTCACAGAGCTGTATTTTGGCTGGAAACGGCATATCGGGACTCTGAAAGTGCAGTACCGGCCAGATCCTGGTATTGGCGCTGTCTCGATAATGCAGTTTCCCCTGTTGCAGACCGGGTGTCACTTTTTTTTCATTCCAGGTTAGCTTTTCTGTTAGCCTGAAGCTATGGCTTTACCAGATCGCCTGGAATACTTTTTGCGACGTCGAATGCAGTAAAGGAATATAGCATCAGCCAATGGACATATCGATCTACCAGATGGCGATCAAATAACTGGGAAATTCTTTTTGGAATCCAACCGGCCACAGGTAAGAGTGATTTGACGTAAATTTCAGTCTGATCGGGCCTTGTTCTCATAGCCATCCACCCAGTCAGCGTATGATGTTGCAACAACGAATGCCGTTATTGGTAATCAATAATCAGTAACGACTCCCCCCGCCCCCCTTTCATGCATTCATGGTGGACCATGATACCGATCATATGCATTTAGATTTTTAACTCTAGTTTGTGTAGGAACACGGAGCCGATGTGAAACGCCAATCGATTTAACGTTATTAGCTTAGCGCCCTATAACTAGCTTTGCAGGAATTACCCCAGAACATTGCGGTATATAGTTCATATTCACAACGCTATAAAATGGAAATGTATTGATGAAAAAATAATTTCTTTATGGCATATTGAAGGGAAGGTTTATACTGTCAATTGACAATGACAATGGACACATAGCAATAATATAAAATATAGATTTAGCTCTACAAACAACCTCACGCACAGTGAAAACTTGTAATGAAAAGCTGGCCTCATAGAGTGGGATTAGACGGGCCCCAATGGCCCTGAATGTGTTAATCAGTGATTGGCACGCAACCGTTGGGCGTCAGAAACGTGTGTTTATCCGTGAACGGCACTGAATGTGTTAACGTATAAGGGCTGTCACGCCCGTGCTCTCGTCTGTCGGCTCCGTGTTTCTCCCGATCATTCAATACCTGTTTTTAAGTTCCAGTTGAGAGGTAGGAGCTGGAAAACACAATGGTTCCATAGCCTGAAGTCTTATGTAGTAGGCCTACAGGTCAAAATGTTTATAAAAATGCCACGGAAAATGAGTGTTTGACAAAGGTTTTGGTAATGTGTGTACGGGTAAAAATGCAGCGTGATTATCCCAAATGGCCGTCCACTTCCATCCATTCACACGCTTGAGTCAGGACAAAGGACTTCTTCATCACCTTCCCCCACCTTCCCCCACTCTCACCCGCCCGTCTGGCAGACGCTCCTTGGCTACAACGGTGGTCAATCATTTTCGCCATCAGCGGTGATTGGTCAGTTCAGGACAGTTTACAGTCAGATTGGATTGATGGTCGCTTGACGGAGCGGCCTGTCAAATGACGCTCGCCGCGTATATCGTCTAGTAACTCGAGACCTGAACCACGCAATTGGTTGATTGTGGTGGCGATCGAAAGGCGGCAAATTCAACATTCGAACGGTGTATTGGATGATTGGTGAAAAATGCAGCCCGGAGCCGGTAGACGAGCGCAAAGTGCTTAAGAGGTTAAGGGGTTAATTAGCTTGGTTCTGTGTTAATTAGCTTGGTTCTGTGCCTCTCCCTCTCTTCTCTGCGGCCAGGCTCGCTCAACTTGATTAAGTTCGGTGCCCTTTTGATGTCGGGTTTTGTTTGGGTTCTGGCTACGGCTCTGTAACGGTGACGTCCGGCACACCCTGTGTTTGGGAGATGCATTCCGCAGAGGAAAATCGATCGGGTTGTTTGGTTTGGTCGCCGTTTCGGTCAGGGGGGGGGGGGATTCTGGTGCTGCAGTGGAGCCTGTGTTGACAGAAGTGGGCAGGTGTGAGCCATCAGCGGTGATTGCATGGTCCTCTGTTGTCGTACGTTTTGGCTTCAGTGGAGTCTCCCTGGGTAGGCAGAGCAGTCAGCTGAGTCATCAGCTTGCCGGCAGTCTAACCGAGCCACTGGGGTGTTTAACCTTATACCGTATACAGCCCTTCGCGCTCGTCTGCCGACTTCGGGCTGCATTTTTTGCAGTTGAATTTGCCGCCTTTCGATCGCCATCACACTCGACCAATTGCGTGCTTTGGGTCTCGAGTTAAAAGACGAAATATCCGGCGAGCGTCATTGGACAGGCCGCTCCGTCAAGTGGCCACGTCCGACTGTAAACGGTCCCGAACTGAGCAGGGCGAAAATAATTGACCACCGTTGTAGCCAAGGAGCGTCTGCTGCTCCGAATAGCATCCCAGACGGGCGGGTGAGAGTGGGGGAAGGTGGGTGAACATGACGAAGAAGTGCTTTGTTTTTACTCGTGCGTCTGAATGAATGGAAGTGGACGACCATTTTGGATAATCACGCTGAATTATTGTGGTACGCGCATTACAAAAAACATTCTAAAAAAACAGATTTTCCGTGGGATTTTTATAAACTTTGGACTGTATGACTATAAAACTTCAGGCTATGGAACCGTTATGTTTTCCAGCTCCTACCTCTCATCTGGAACCCAAAACAGGCATCTGGCAACAAGTCAACATGAAAGTAAGGAGCAAATATTTTCTTTCAGTGTGTTCAAACCTGTTTCTCTATTACATTAGCACTCAAAGTGATTTTTGCAAATCGCTTTAGTTTTATGTGTAAATGTAAATGTAAATAAATAATTTGTTAATGGCGGCTATGTGGCGTAGTGGGCAAGGCACTCGCCATGAAATCTGGAGACGCTGGGCTTGCCTGTTCGAGCCCAGCACTCCACATTTGCTTTCAGTTTAGCTGGTCGTCCGTACTAATACACATTGGCCGTATTAGGGGGTGGGAAACTGATGGGTGGGGATCGGGCGTTGTGGACAGCGACTCCTACAGGTCGGTTGGTGCGCCTGCGCAGTAGAATCAGGAAGTGTCGGGGGCAGCGTGAGCCTCCCACGCGTTACTCCTCGCCACTGAGAGATCGAGCTGCGCAGGTGAAAAGATGCGACTGCTGTTACCTCAAGTACCGGAGGGGACTTGTGCTATGTATGACTTAGTCCACATTGCAGCCGGCTTGTGGGAGGCAAGAAACAGCGTTCGTGACAGGGGAGGGTTGAATTGGATGATACGAAATTGGGATGGGAGAAAATATAGAAAATGGGAGAAAAAGTGGATAAAAAAAAAAAAAAAAAAAATTGTTAATTAGCTTGGTCTGCGTGCGACAGTGGCTCAGGAGTTAGAGCGGTTGTCTGGTAATCGGAAGGTTCCCGGTTCGATTCTCGGTTTGTTTCCCGCTCCTCCTGGGCAGCGTGTCCTTGAGCAAGACACTTAACCCCTAACTGCTCCTGATGAGCAGGCTGGCACCTTGCATGTCGGTGTGTGAATGTGCGAGTGAGTGGGTAAAGTGTGAGGAACAAAAACTGTAAGGCACTTTGGATAAAGGTTGTTGTGTGTCTCCTCTCGCCTCACCCTCAGTAGAGCTGTTCCAAGCTGAGGTCGCCGCCACACTGTGGTCCTGGGAGGAGTCGGACCCTGCAGGCAGAAGAGATGGAATAGTCCGTTAGTGAGTTCCTACTGCATGGACTATACCAAAACACACTTTTAGGTGTGTGTGTGTGTGTGCATTTGCCTCCATTCAAACATACCAACCCATGTGCAGGCAAATGTACACACACACACACACACACACCCGCATACACATGTTTCGTCACTGTGTCATTTGTGAGTTCTTGTTGAAAAGATGAGAACGTTGACAGCAGCTGTATTCCTGTTACTGATCAATGGTTGAGTGCCACACACACACACACACACACACACACACACACACACACACACACACACACACACACACACACACACACACACACACACACACACACACACACACACACACACACACACACACACACACACACACACACACACACACACACACACACACACACACACACACACACACACACACACACACACACACACACACACACACACACAGTGTTATTATTACCAGCTGATGACAGGGCAGGTCTCTGCTTCTCATTACCACAGAGGACAGGCAGAAAGTCCCCTCCCACAAGCCCCCACTGCCAAGGCCTCAAGGTGAGTCCTGACAGACCATAAATCTGTGTCGGACTGTAAACAGTAGGCTAATAGCAGCGTTGCTATGGTAATTCTAGGGTTGCTATGAGGGGTAGGAGGGTGAATTAAATCATTAGAAAATTATAAATGTCCTGTCCTGTATTGTCCTGTTACCAATGAATAAGAGAGAGAGAGAGAGAGGGAGCGAGCAAGCAGGAAGTGATCTAGTGTGTCAGTGAGAGAGAGGTAGCGAGCAGGAAGTGATCTAGTGTGTCAGTAAGAGAGAGGGAGCGAGCAGGAAGTGATCTAGTGTGTCAGTGAGAGAGAGAGAGAGAGAGAGAGAGAGAGAGAGAGAGAGAGAGAGAGAGAGAGAGAGAGAGAGAGAGAGCAAGCAGGAAGTGATCTAGTGTGTCAGTGAGAGAGAGAGAGAGCAGGAAGTGATCTAGTGAGTCAGTGAGAGAGAGAGGGAGCGAGCAGGAAGTGATCTAGTGTGTCAGTGAGAGAGGGAGGGAGCGAGCAGGAAGTGATCTAGTGTGTCAGTGAGAGAGAGAGGGAGCGAGCAGGAAGTGATCTAGTGTGTCAGTGAGAGAGAGAGGGAGTGAGCAGGAAGTGATCTAGTGTGTCAGTGAGAGAGAATGTGATGCAGGAAATGATCTAGTGCAGTGGTTCTCAAACTGTGGTACGCGTACCACTAGTGGTACTTGGTGGTACTGCTGGTGGTACTTGAAAACATTTACAAAAAAGCAAAAAAATAAATAATAATAATTAATTTAATTATTTTTTTCAGTCAGGCCACTGAACTTAGAAGCAGGCCAGGCCAGTGTTTCTGGTTGAGGCGGCGCGATAGTTAGATAACCTAAGTGGGGAACAACCAGGAGATCACTGTGACAGAGAGTAATGCAGTCTAAACAGTCATACATCTTTAATTCAACTTCAGCCCTGATCATAACCATTTATTTTTTTTTCGATTTTGTCAGATAAAAAATGAAATACTCCCACTTTTCTGAAAAGAGTTGGTGTTAAATTTGACATTACAAAAAATCCATCAAAATCTGTGTTGCTGCTAATCATTGACACATGCCTATCTTGTAATAATCCCCCCCAGAAAAATTTACTTTGCATTTGATATATTGAAAATATTTTACTTTTTGTGTTTTTTTTAACAATAATTTGTGATGCCCATCACAAACACTGGCATTTAAATGGTAAAAATTCAAAAATGCCTGCACCAGAATGCAGGAAATTAAGTTTTTGTAACAAAATGTGTGTGTGTGTGTGTGTGTGTGTGTGTGTGTGTGTGTGTGTGTGTGTGTGTGTGTGTGTGTGTGTGTGTGAGAGAGAGAATGACGGACAATTGCTTGCTGTGTGAGAGAGAGAGATAGAGAGAGAATTAAGTACATTTGCTGAAATACAGTTGTTCTTAATTTTCTCACTTGCTATGTGAGAATGTTAGTTATTATGTTCTCAATGGTCCTTGCATTGTATGAGTTGTGTGGAAGCGTTTGTTAGTTCTAGTGCTATCCCTTTGTACATTGTGGCTGTGTCTGACAAAAGTTAACAATAAATAATGGTATTAGGAATACATTTGCCTCCTGCGTGAACTGTGCATAGCTGAATAGACTGTATTTTAACGCTGGTCATATGGTGGTACTTGGAGAGCCAGCTACGTTCTCAGGTGGTACTTGGTGTAAAAAGTTTGAGAACCACTGATCTAGTGGATCAATGTGAGCGGGTGTGAGGAGGACAGATGCAATTATTCTCTTATTCCGTTTTACGATTAGACACTAGAAAGCGTTGCTTCAGTCGTAATCGTTCTTCAATCACAATTAAAAATAAAGTAAATGGACCGTGGTGACGACAGACAACAGGTTTGTTTATTTGTTTATTTTATGGATCCCCATTAGTCTACACCCATGGGTGAAAGACTATTCTTCCTGGGGTCCGAACACGAGGTGTCACTCGACTAATATGCACGTCTGTCCTCTGAACTCCAGAGCAAAGGACAAAAAAAAGGAAAAATAAAGAAAAGAAAATAATTTGAAACTTGAACTTGAAACTATTGCACTTTACTGTTATATTTGCACTGTGGTTGGATGCCAAACTTTTTTTTCCCATTGTAGTGTACTTGTGCTGTATGATGACAGTGGCTCAAGAGGTAGAGCGGTCATCTGGTGATCAGAAGGTTCCTGGTTCGATTCCTGCTCCTCCTGGGCAGTGTGTCAAACTGTCCTTGAGCAAGACACTTAACCCCTAATTGCTCCCGATGAGCAGGTTGCACCTTGCATGGTCGCCTCCGCCATCTGTGTGTGAATGTGTGAGTGAATGGGTGAATGTGAGGAACAAAATTGTAAAGCGCTTTTTTGTAATGTAATGTAATCAATGTATCATTGAGTTGCGGGGGGGTTGAGCAAGGGGGCTGTGGAGGGGATATCTGCACATGGGTGCTGTTAACTGGGTGATAATCTGTCTCCTAGCAGGGTTGTGTGGGTTGAGAGGCTGAGCTATGTTAATGAGCAGCGCTGCGGGCCGCCGCACCTGTTAGCATGCTAGTCTGAACGACAGGCTGGCTGTTTAATGAGGCGTGTTCAGGAATGTTACACCACATGGATTAATGCTGTGTGGTAAATGTTGTCCTGTATATGGTGAACGTATTTGTTGGTAAGACGAGCAAAACCCTGAGGTTTCTGTTGCTAAAAGTAACTTCCGTGCAAAAGTCCTCCATTCAAATTCTACTCAAGTAAAAGTAGATAAGTATTTGTTATTGAATGCACTTACGTATCTAAAGTAAAAGTACACATTCTACATGACGTTTGTGTACCCATTGACCTCTATATGTTGTTAAAGTGGTATGTGGTCCAGTTATGCTGCTCTGATTAAAGGTTATGTTAAAGTGGTATGCGGTCCAGTTATGCTGCTCTGATTACATCCTCTTGAAGTTGACAGGTTTCAAATGTGAAAGTATATAATCTTCATTAGGGATGCCCCGATCGATCGGCCACCGATCGTTATCGGCCGATAATCAGTATAAATATGCGATCGGGGAATTCCGATAATGAGTCATATTCGCCGATCTTGGAAACTGATCAAGTGGATATCTCACTCGCTTGTCTCAGACGCACAGGACCTGCAAACTGCTCCTCCTCCCTAGCCCCGCCCGTACCGTGTAGAGTTTGTAAACAAAGAGGTGCGGCTCCTCTGCTCGAGTCTGTAGTGCATTCGACCTGCGCTAACGTTAGCTACCTAGCTATCGTTACTGTTTAAACAAAATTACCCAGTCAACTATTCACGTTTAGTAGGCATTGTCTAACGGTATTTAGCCGGCTAGCTACCGATAGCTCCTGATATCAACAAATGATCCAGAAAATCTAGTAGTCCATGTTCATACCTCCGGTAGCTTGCGTTAGCTTGCGTTAGCTGACGTTAGTTTTCTGTTCAAAACTAAATGTCCCATTGAACTAAAGTTCTGTCTTAACGTCATCTAGCCGGCTAGCAGTAGCTACAGATAGCTCTTGATATCAATGTCTTATAACATTGATTTAATGCGTATTCGAGCTGAGGGCTTGCTGAATGTGAAATGACCAAAGCATAACGTTACCAATGGGTCCCGCTGCAGCGCCGGAGAATCCTTTTTGGAGCGAGGCTACTAGAGTACACACAGACAGTGGAGCTGTTTGCAGATAGCGAGCATTTTGACTTGTTGCGTGGTGGCGATGTCTCGCAGATAATACAAGTACAAGTCTAATTATATAATATATATATTTTATAAAAAAAAAAAAAAAAATTATATAAAATAATTTTTAATTTCTTTTTAATCAAAAACGATCGGTATCGGATCGGTATCGGCCGATATGGCTCACGACGATCGGTGATCGGTATCGGTGGCAAAAAACGTGATCGGGGCATCCCTAATCTTCATACATATTTATTTTGTATATATTAGGTTTTCTATGCAAAATCCTTTTCTTCAAAGTAACTAGCAACTGTTCAGAGGGTTCAGATAAATGTAGTGGAGTAAAAATTACAATATTTCCCTTGAAATGTAGTGGAGTAAAAGTATAAAGTTCCCTAAAATTAAATGTAAATTAAGTAGCTTGAAATTTTACTTAAAGTACTTGCATATCATTTATCCAATCAGGTGCTTTTCACATGGGGAAATGAGAGTATGGAGGGGATACATGGATGCAACATGTAGACAACAACATTCTTTTTGGACCCACACATTTTTCTTTAATGACAAATTCATTCATATATATTTTGGGAAAAGCAATATTTGTATTCTGCACCTTTCTAAAGGCTCTGTGGATGTATTATAATAAAACATTTAAAAAGATTACTCTACATACAAATGTTATCTATAGCACCTTTACAGCTGTAAAATACCGTTGTTGCAGTCATTTGAATTGGTGTTAAATGTACATTTGCGTTATGCTGCTTTGCTCCGCCTCTGGGCCTCTCCGTGGTCGCCACAGCTGTTAGCAACTCTGTCGGAAATAGCGAGCAACAGGTTTGGAACTTAATGAGGTACGTTCAAGACGGAGAAATGTATCAACATCTTGTGGCGTTGTCGCTCGAGGGAAATGAGGCACGTTAACGAGCAGTGCTGTAGGAAGCTGCGAGTGTCAGCAGGACAGGGTTAAAGGGGCACTTCGCCAAAAGTACCTACTGAGTTCTGTGTGTTCTGCATATGTACACAGACTGTATTGTGTGTTGTGCTCATGTACAGAGTGCATACTGTATGGTGTATTCTGCATACTGTAATGTATAGTGTATATTGTGTGTGACTGCAATCTGTATGCCTGCAATCAACTACACATGATAAAGGGGCACGTCATCAAACCAAAACAAACCTGATTGATTTTGCACATAATCTCACACACATCCAACAACTCTAAACAGGTTTGCACACATTAATTTAGTTATTGAGAGTGAATGCGTTTGACTATGGCCACCAGTGATGTCATCTGGGGAATTAAATCCTTGTGTTTGTGATAATTACAGCTCAATGAAATTATGAGGTAGCAGTCCCTGTAAAACAACGGTGTTGTTCATTCTTCATCTGCATCACTTCATGGAGCTGTAATTAACACAAGGACCCAGTGTCCCAGAAGGCCACAGTGCTTTCCCACGCTGCCTCCACTGTGGCCTTCTGGGAATATGAGTTTCTAAGGTTGACACGGGAGAGGGGACCTCACACTCCACTAGTTCTGCTAACAGATGGCCAGTCAAGCGAAGCACGGTGGACACAACAACAGAAAGGACATGGGAGAGAGCACACAGAGGAGAGGGTGAGGGGGGGGGGGGGGAGAGAGCACACAGGGGAGAGGTGAGGGGGGAGAGAGAGTACAGAGGAGAGGTGAGGGGGGAGAGAGCACACAGATGAGAGGTGAGGGGGGGGGGAGAGAGCACACAGGGGAGAGGTGAGGGGGGAGAGAGAGTACAGAGGAGAGGTGAGGGGGGGGGAGAGCACACAGATGAGAGGTGAGGGGGGGGGGGAGAGAGCACACAGGGGAGAGGTGAGGGGGAGAGAGAGTACAGAGGAGAGGTGAGGGGGGAGAGAGCACACAGATGAGAGGTGAGGGGGGGGGGAGAGCACACAGAGGAGAGGTGGGGGGGGGAGAGAGCACACAGAGGAGAGGTGAGGGGGGGGAGAGAGCACACAGAGGAGAGGTGAGGGGGGAGGAGAGAGCACACAGAGGAGAGGTGAGGGGGGAGAGAGCACACAGATGAGAGGTGAGGGGGGGGGGAGAGAGAGCACACAGAGGAGAGGTGAGGGGGGAGGAGAGAGCACACAGAGGAGAGGTGAGGGGGGGGGAGAGAGCACACAGAGGAGAGGTGAGGGGGGAGAGAGAGAGAGCACAGAGAGGTGAGGAGGGGAGAGAGAGAGCACACAGAGGAGAGGTGAGGGGGGAGAGAGAGAGAGCACACAGAGGAGAGGTGAGGGGGGAGAGAGAGAGAGCACACAGAGGAGAGGTGAGGGGGAGAGAGAGCACACAGAGGAGAGGTGAGGGGGGGAGAGAGAGAGAGCACACAGAGGAGATGTGAGGGGGAGAGAGAGAGAGAGCACACAGAGGAGATGTGAGGGGGGAGAGAGAGAGAGCACACAGAGGAGAGGTGAGGGGGAGGAGAGAGAGCACACAGAGGAGAGGTGAGGAGGGGGAGAGAGCACACAGAGGAGAGGTGAGGGGGGAGAGAGAGAGAACACAGAGAGAGGTGAGGGGAGAGAGAGAGAGAACACAGAGAGAGGTGAGGGGAGAGAGAGAGAGAGCACACAGAGGAGAGGTGAGGGGGGGGGGAGAGAGAGAGAGAGCACACAGAGGAGAGGTGAGGGGGAGAGAGAGAGAACACAGAGGGAGGGGATAGGGGAGAGAGAGAGCACACAGAGGAGAAGGGGGAGGGGGGGGAGAGAGAGCACACAGAGGAGAGAGAAGGGGGGAGAGAGAGCACACAGAGGAGAGGTGAGGGGGGAGAGAGAGCACACAGAGGAGAGGTGAGGGGGAGAGAGAGAGAGAGCACACAGAGGAGATGTGAGGGGGGAGAGAGAGAGAGAGCACACAGAGGAGATGTGAGGGGGGGAGAGAGAGAGAGCACACAGAGGAGAGGTGAGGGGGGAGGAGAGAGAGCACACAGAGGAGAGGTGAGGAGGGGGAGAGAGCACACAGAGGAGAGGTGAGGGGGGAGAGAGAGAACACAGAGGAGAGGTGAGGGGGAGAGAGAGAGAGAACACAGAGGAGAGGTGAGGGGGAGAGAGAGAGAGAGCACACAGAGGAGAGGTGAGGGGGGGGGGGAGAGAGAGAGAGAGCACACAGAGGAGAGGAGGAGGGGGGAGAGAGCACACAGAGGAGAGGTGAGGGGGGAGAGAGAGAGAACACAGAGGAGAGGTGAGGGGGGAGAGAGAGCACACAGAGAGAGGTGAGGAGGGGGGAGAGAGCACACAGAGGAGAGGTGAGGGGGAGAGAGAGAGACACAGAGGAGAGGTGAGGGGAGAGAGAGAGAGAGCACACAGAGGAGAGGTGAGGGGGAGAGAGAGAGAGAGCACACAGAGGAGAGGTGAGGGGGGGAGAGAGCACACAGAGGAGAGGTGAGGGGGGGAGAGAGCACACAGAGGAGAGGTGAGGGGGGAGAGAGCACACAGAGGAGAGGTGAGGGGGGAGAGAGCACACAGATGAGAGGTGAGGGGGGAGAGAGAGAGAACACAGAGGAGAGGTGAGGGGGGAGAGAGAGAGAACACAGAGGAGAGGTGAGGGGGAGAGAGAGAGAGAGCACACAGAGGAGAGGTGAGGGGGAGAGAGAGAGAGAGCACACAGAGGAGAGGTGAGGGGGGGAGAGAGCACACAGAGGAGAGGTGAGGGGGGGGAGAGAGCACACAGAGGAGAGGTGAGGGGGGAGAGAGCACACAGAGGAGAGGTGAGGGGGGAGAGAGCACACAGATGAGAGGTGAGGGGAGAGAGAGAGCACACAGAGGAGAGGTGAGGGGGGGGAGGAGGAGAAGAGAGGAGAAGATAGAAGAGGAGAAGAGGAGGAGGAGAGATAGGACAGAAGAGGAGGAGGAGAAGAGAGAGGACAGAAGAGGAGGAGGCAAGAAGAGAAGAGAAAAGAGAAGAGGAGAGGAGAGGAGGAAGAGAAGAGAAGAGAAGAGAAGAGAGAGAAGAGAAGAGAAAGAGAAGAAGAGAAGAGAAGAGAAGAGAAGAGAAGAGAAGAGAAGAGAAGAGAAGAGAAGAGAAGAGAAGAGAATAATGTGTTCCAGAGAGAGAGGAGAGAGAGAGGAGAGAGAGAGAGGGTGTATTATTAAAGGGGTCCTGTGTCAGGGAAAGCAGAGCCATACGTCTAAAAGAAATTCAACACAGAGTTACTGAAACACTGTTGTGATGTGTGTCTCTCTCTCTCTCCCCCTCCCCCTCCAATTGATCTAAATCTGCAGGTTGTGTCATTAGGTAAATCAGAGAGTATCCGGGGTAAATCAGGGACTATCTGTGGTAAATTGCGGGGTAATTTTGAGATTAGATTTCTAAAGTTTCCAGAACAACAAAGAAGGCTGTTTTTTCCAGGGTCATTCATTATTAAGGGCCTTAAAATAGAACCAGTCACATGACATTTTGCTGACATACCAAGAGGAAAGTGTAGTGAGAATATATACCTAGTAGTATATCTTCATTTAATGGTGCTGTACGTGGTCAAATAAATGTTAAATAGCTCTACATTCCAACAGCCATCACTGTTATAGAGTGTTTGGTCAGTAACATGGGTCTCCCAGTCCCTCTGCTCTGCAGTAAATGGAAAACACATTCTGGTATCCCATTCCTACTTTATCCAATCAGGAGAGAGAACCCTAGATATTTTAACTTATTTCAAGAATCTTGGCAAGACAGATTGCCTTACTGCTCTGGCAGTAGGGCTGACTTTAGAATTTTTTTTTTGGCATTCGATGCTTCGGGGCCGAGATTCGATTTTAATTCGAAGCTTCGAGATTATATATATATATTTTTTTTATGTGGTCGTCCACTTCCATTAATTCAGACGCTTGAGTCAGGACAAAGGACTTCTTCGTCACCTTCCCCCCACCTTCCCCCCTCTCACCCGCCCATCTGCGATCGCTTTCGGTGGTCAATAATTTTCGCCATCAGCGGTGATTGGTCAGTTCAAGACCGTTGATGTGGTCACTTGACGGAGCGGCCTGTCAAATGACGCTCGCCGGATATATCGTCTTGTAACACGAGGATTTGGCGCAACCTAGAGTGTAGTCTTTTGAGAGAAGAGACCCAGGGCTTTCGAATTTCAAAAAACGACACTTCCCGGCTCGTGCCAGCCCCTGTCAATCATCTGACTTCTAGTGTGATTTTTTTTATCTATCTTATTTTTCGGGAGAGAGGGGGGGGGGAGAGAGAGAGAGAGAGAGAGAGAGAGAGAGAGAGAGAGAGAGAGAGAGAGAGAGAGAGAGAGAGAGAGAGAGAGAGAGAGAGAGAGAGAGAGAGAGAGAGAGAGAGAGAGAGAGAGGACTCACACACGGAGGAACCCAGCAACAGTCCCTGTCTCACACTCAGAAGTCACAGAGGGACCCAGCAACGTTATATTCTAACTTATGCCTTTTACCCCGTTTGGGGCATAGGCCGTCAACAAGGGTTCTCCAGAGAGACGTTAGGGACTGTAACGTTCTCTGCTTCATCGAGACGTGGCTGGCGCCAGAAGTCCCAGACCACGCCATCCAACCGGCCGATCATTTCTTCATTCACCGCAAGGATAGAACAGCAGAATCCGGTAAACAACGTGGAGGAGGTATTGCCTTCATGTTGAACAAAAATTGGAGTGACCCAACTAACGTGAAGGAATTATCCAACCACTGCTCCCCAGAACTGGAATATATAACCATCAAGTGTCGTCCTTTCTTCCTCCCGAGGGAGTTAACGGCGATCGTCCTGGTCGGAGTGTATATTCCACCGCAAGCCAGCAACAAGGTTGCGCTCTCCAGACTACACGACGAGGTAAATAGAATCCAAGAGGCGAATGTTAACGCCGCCATTTTAGTTCTGGGAGATTTCAATAGCGCCAATCTGAGAAAGGTATTGCCCGACTTCTATCAGCATGTGACTTGCAACACCAGAGGCGGTAACATCCTAGATCACTGTTACACGCAATTTAAAGGTGGCTACAAGGCTCATTCTGATAGTGGCTTCGGTAAGTCAGATCACGCATCAATTTTTCTTTCACCGAAGTACAGACAGAGAATTAAAAGTACTCCCGTAGTCTCGCGAGAGGTGCAGAAATGGGATGTGACGTCAGAGGATACGATCCGGTCAGTGTTTCACAACACAGACTGGAATGTGTTCCGCGACACAGATAACATTAATGCCTACACGGAGACAGTGCTGGACTATGTTTGTACTAGGGTGAAAGAAACAATCCCCACTACCAAAATGAAAGTTTACCCAAATCAAAAACCCTGGGTAGACAAATCCGTCCGTGAAGCTCTGAGAGAGCGCACCAAAGCATACAACGACGGCCTAGAGGCAGGCAACATGAATGACCACAAGGTGGCGCGATACAACGTAAGGAGGACTGTGTCAGAGGCCAAACGACGCTACAGGGATAAAATTGAACTCCAGTTTGAACAAGCTGACTCTAGAGCTATGTGGCAGGGGCTCAAAACGATGACAGACTACAAAGGCGCCTCCCTCAAACTGAACAGTGACATCTCCTTAGCAAATGACCTCAATACCTTCTATGCAAGGTTTGATGCTGGTAATAACAACACCAGCTCACAAGCCTCGGCAATGGGGGGGGGGGGGTCGGCTGCTGATGGAGGCGCAGTGTTCAGGGTAACAGAGCATGAGGTGAGGCGGACCTTTAAAAAAGTGAATATCAGGAAGGCAGCAGGTCCAGACGGCATCCCCGGCCGCGTCCTAAAAGTCTGTGCCGACCAACTGGCCCCAGTATTCACTGACATATTTAACCTGTCCTTAGAACAGGCTGTCATCCCCACCTGCCTGAAGAAGTCCACTATTATCCCTGTACCCAAAAAATCCAAGCCTGCTTGCCTCAACGACTACCGCCCTGTAGCTCTCACCTCCATAGCCATGAAGTGCTTCGAGAAGCTAGTAAAGGGCTACATCTGCTCCTCCCTCCCCATCAACATGGACCCCCTGCAATTTGCATACCGCCCCAACAGGTCCACGGAGGACGCCATATCCCATGTGCTGCACACAGCAGCATCACACCTGGACAAGAGGCAGGGGAACTATGTGAGAATGCTATTCATCGACTACAGCTCGGCATTCAATACCATAGTCCCCTCCATACTCATAGCCAAGCTCAGGGACCTGGGCTTGGGCTATGACCTCTGCCAGTGGGTCTTGGACTTCCTGACTGGCAGACCCCAGGTGGTGAGAGCAGGCAACTGCACCTCCTCATCCATCACCCTCAACATAGGGGCCCCCCAGGGCTGTGTTCTGAGTCCCCTCCTCTACTCCCTGTACACACACGACTGTGTGGCTCAGCGGAGTAGCAATACAATCGTCAAATTTGCTGACGACACAGTGGTGGTGGGCCTGATCTCTGCCAACGACGAGAGGGCCTACCTGGAAGAGGTCAAGGTCCTGGCGGGATGGTGCCAGGAAAACAGCCTCTCCCTGAACGTCAGCAAAACAAAGGAGATGATTGTGGACTTCAGGAGGTCGGGGGTCAAGGACTACAGCCCCCTCAGCATCGACGGGGCACCGGTTGAGAGAGTCAACAGCTTTAAGTACCTCGGAGCCTACATATCCGAGGACTTGACATGGACCACACACATTAACAGTGTTGTGAAGAAGGCACGACAACGCCTCTACTTCCTCAGGCGCCTAAGGAAGTTCCAAGTCAGCCAGAAGATCCTTAAGAACTTCTACTCATGTACAATAGAGAGCATCTTGACCGGCAACATCACCTCCTGGTTTGGGAATAGCACTGCACAAGACCAAAGCAGACTACAAAGAGTGACACGTTCAGCCGAACGCACAATTGGAGGGGGGCTCCCCACCCTCCAGAACATTTACTACAAGCGTTGCAAGGGCAAGGCTAAGAGAATCATTAAAGACTCCAGTCACCCGAACAACTGCCTCTTTGAACTGCTGCGGTCAGGCAAGCGATACAGGAGTCTCAAGGCGAGCACAGAAAGACTCAGAAGAAGCTTCTATCCCCAGGCCATCAGGCTGCTAAACGAACAATGAATGAACACTACACAACAACAACCACCAAACGCACATAGCACACACATCCACACGCACACACTCACTTTAAACAAACACACTGTAGCACCCACTCCACACACTTATAGCACACACCCACTTTAAACAAACACACTGTAGCACCCACTCCCCACACTTTATATTTATGGATGAAGGATTGCACTACAACTCGTACACCTTACTGTAAATTGTACCTAAAATTGTACCTCATCCCATTTCTGCTTTGCACTAGATAGTACTGTACATTAGTACACTGCATAGTATTGTGTATTGTATATTATATGGTAACTCAGAACATTGTACATATGTCTATACCGAACACTGTGACCTCATTTTCTTCTTCTAAATTCATGCTATATTATGTTATTATGTTATTTGATACTATCTTGTCTAGCACAGTCTCTGGAGCGTAACAGTAAGAAGCATTTTGTATGAAAGTATTCTGTACTTCTGTATGACAACTATTAAAGAACTTGAACAAGCATCCCGATCCAAGCATCCATGGCGTATACCACAGTGTTATATGTCCCTGAGTTGTGCTTGGAGCCAGGGGGGTTGGTGTGGTCAGTGTATGGGGTCTCCCGCCCTGTTATTAGGGAAGAGAGACCATGTCTTCTACCCCTCATATTAGCTGGAGACCGAGTTCGAGTTCAGGCCTTTATCCTGGAACTGTTACAAACCAGAACGTTAACCAAGCCAGAGCGGGATCAACTGCTCCTCTCTCATATTAGTGTTAAGCCCATCTCCTCTCTCATATTAGAGCTAAGTCCATCTCCTCTCTCATATTAGAGCTAAGTCCATCTCCTCCTCTCATATTAGAGTTAAGCCCATCTCCTCTCTCATATTAGAGCTAAGTCCATCTCCTCTCTCATATTAGAGCTAAGTCCATCTCCTCTCTCATATTAGAGCTAAGTCCATCTCCTCTCTCATATTAGAGTTAAGTCCATCTCCTCCTCTCATAGAGTTAAGTCCATCTCCTCTCTCATATTAGAGTTAAGTCCATCTCCTCCTCTCATATTAGAGCTAAGTCCATCTCCTCTCTCATATTAGAGTTAAGTCCATCTCCTCTCTCATATTAGAGTTAAGCCCATCTCCTCTCTCATATTAGAGTTAAGTCCATCTCCTCCTCTCATAGAGTTAAGTCCATCTCCTCTCTCATATTAGAGTTAAGTCCATCTCCTCTCTCATATTAGAGTTAAGTCCATCTCCTCTCTCATATTAGAGTTAAGTCCATCTCCTCTCTCATATTAGAGTTAAGTCCATCTCCTCTCTCATATTAGAGTTAAGTCCATCTCCTCTCTCATATTAGAGCTAAGTCCATCTCCTCTCTCATATTAGAGTTAAGTCCATCTCCTCTCTCATATTAGAGCTAAGTCCATCTCCTCTCTCATATTAGAGCTAAGTCCATCTCCTCTCTCATATTAGAGCTAAGTCCATCTCCTCTCTCATATTAGAGCTAAGTCCATCTCCTCTCTCATATTAGAGCTAAGTCCATCTCCTCTCTCATATTAGAGCTAAGTCCATCTCCTCTCTCATATTAGAGCTAAGTCCATCTCCTCTCTCATATTAGAGCTAAGTCCATCTCCTCTCTCATATTAGAGCTAAGTCCATCTCCTCCTCTCATAGAGTTAAGTCCATCTCCTCTCTCATATTAGAGCTAAGTCCATCTCCTCCTCTCATAGAGTTAAGTCCATCTCCCCTCTCATATTAGAGCTAAGTCCATCTCCTCCTCTCATATTAGTGTTAAGTCCATCTCCTCCTCTCATATTAGAGCTAAGTCCATCTCCTCTCTCATATTAGAGCTAAGTCCATCTCCTCTCTCATATTAGAGTTAAGCCCATCTCCTCTCTCATATTAGAGTTAAGCCCATCTCCTCTCTCATATTAGAGTTAAGCCCATCTCCTCTCTCATATTAGAGTTAAGCCCATCTCCTCTCTCATATTAGAGTTAAGCCCATCTCCTCTCTCATATTAGAGTTAAGCCCATCTCCTCTCTCATATTAGAGCTAAGTCCATCTCCTCCTCTCATATTAGAGCTAAGTCCATCTCCTCCTCTCATATTAGAGTTAAGTCCATCTCCTCTCTCATATTAGAGTTAAGTCCATCTCCTCTCTCATATTAGAGTTAAGCCCATCTCCTCTCTCATATTAGAGTTAAGTCCATCTCCTCTCTCATATTAGAGTTAAGTCCATCTCCTCTCTCATATTAGAGTTAAGTCCATCTCCTCTCTCATATTAGAGCTAAGTCCATCGCCTCGTCTCATATTAGTGTTAAGTCCATCTCCTCTCTCATATTAGAGCTAAGCCCATCTCCTATCTCATATTAGAGTTAAGCCCATCTCCTCTCTCATATTAGAGTTAAGTCCATCTCCTCTCTCATATTAGAGCTAAGTCCATCTCCTCTCTCATATTAGAGTTAAGTCCATCTCCTCCTCTCATATTAGTGTTAAGTCCATCTCCTCTCTCATATTAGAGCTAAGTCCATCTCCTCTCTCATATTAGAGTTAAGCCCATCTCCTCTCTCATATTAGAGCTAAGTCCATCTCCTCTCTCATATTAGTGTTAAGTCCATCTCCTCTCTCATATTAGAGTTAAGTCCATCTCCTCTCTCATATTAGTGTTAAGTCCATCTCCTCTCTCATATTAGAGTTAAGTCCATCTCCTCCTCTCATATTAGAGTTAAGTCCATCTCCTCTCTCATATTAGAGCTAAGTCCATCTCCTCCTCTCATATTAGAGTTAAGTCCATCTCCTCTCTCATATTAGAGTTAAGCCCATCTCCTCTCTCATATTAGAGTTAAGCCCATCTCCTCTCTCATATTAGAGCTAAGTCCATCTCCTCCTCTCATATTAGAGCTAAGTCCATCTCCTCCTCTCATATTAGAGTTAAGTCCATCTCCTCTCTCATATTAGAGTTAAGTCCATCTCCTCTCTCATATTAGAGTTAAGCCCATCTCCTCTCTCATATTAGAGTTAAGTCCATCTCCTCTCTCATATTAGAGTTAAGTCCATCTCCTCTCTCATATTAGAGTTAAGTCCATCTCCTCTCTCATATTAGAGCTAAGTCCATCGCCTCGTCTCATATTAGTGTTAAGTCCATCTCCTCTCTCATATTAGAGCTAAGCCCATCTCCTATCTCATATTAGAGTTAAGCCCATCTCCTCTCTCATATTAGAGTTAAGTCCATCTCCTCTCTCATATTAGAGCTAAGTCCATCTCCTCTCTCATATTAGAGTTAAGTCCATCTCCTCCTCTCATATTAGTGTTAAGTCCATCTCCTCTCTCATATTAGAGCTAAGTCCATCTCCTCTCTCATATTAGAGTTAAGCCCATCTCCTCTCTCATATTAGAGCTAAGTCCATCTCCTCTCTCATATTAGTGTTAAGTCCATCTCCTCTCTCATATTAGAGTTAAGTCCATCTCCTCTCTCATATTAGTGTTAAGTCCATCTCCTCTCTCATATTAGAGTTAAGTCCATCTCCTCCTCTCATATTAGAGTTAAGTCCATCTCCTCTCTCATATTAGAGCTAAGTCCATCTCCTCCTCTCATATTAGAGTTAAGTCCATCTCCTCTCTCATATTAGAGTTAAGCCCATCTCCTCTCTCATATTAGTGTTAAGTCCATCTCCTCTCTCATATTAGTGTTAAGTCCATCTCCTCTCTCATATTAGAGTTAAGTCCATCTCCTCTCTCATATTAGTGTTAAGTCCATCTCCTCTCTCATATTAGAGTTAAGTCCATCTCCTCCTCTCATATTAGAGTTAAGTCCATCTCCTCCTCTCATATTAGAGTTAAGTCCATCTCCTCTCTCATATTAGAGTTAAGCCCATCTCCTCTCTCATATTAGTGTTAAGTCCATCTCCTCTCTCATATTAGAGTTAAGTCCATCTCCTCTCTCATATTAGAGTTAAGCCCATCTCCTCTCTCATATTAGAGTTAAGTCCATCTCCTCTCTCATATTAGAGTTAAGTCCATCTCCTCTCTCATATTAGAGTTAAGTCCATCTCCTCTCTCATATTAGAGTTAAGCCCATCTCCTCTCTCATATTAGTGTTAAGTCCATCTCCTCTCTCATATTAGAGCTAAGTCCATCTCCTCCTCTCATATTAGAGTTAAGCCCATCTCCTCCTCTCATATTAGAGTTAAGCCCATCTCCTCCTCTCATATTAGTGTTAAGTCCATCTCCTCTCTCATATTAGAGTTAAGTCCATCTCCTCTCTCATATTAGAGTTAAGCCCATCTCCTCCTCTCATATTAGAGTTAAGTCCATCTCCTCCTCTCATATTAGAGCTAAGTCCATCTCCTCCTCTCATATTAGAGCTAAGTCCATCTCCTCCTCTCATATTAGAGTTAAGTCCATCTCCTCTCTCATATTAGAGCTAAGTCCATCTCCTCCTCTCATATTAGAGTTAAGTCCATCTCCTCCTCTCATATTAGAGTTAAGCCCATCTCCTCCTCTCATATTAGAGCTAAGTCCATCTCCTCTCTCATATTAGAGCTAAGTCCATCTCCTCTCTCATATTAGAGCTAAGTCCATCTCCTCCTCTCATATTAGAGTTAAGTCCATCTCCTCCTCTCATATTAGAGTTAAGCCCATCTCCTCCTCTCATATTAGAGCTAAGTCCATCTCCTCTCTCATATTAGAGTTAAGCCCATCTCCTCTCTCATATTAGAGTTAAGTCCATCTCCTCTCTCATATTAGAGCTAAGTCAATCTCCTCCTCTCATATTAGAGTCAAGCCCATCTCCTCTTCAGATATTAGCTGGAAACTTAGTCCAACAAAAGAATGATCCCGGAACGATTACAAACAAGTGTTTCAGTTCATCAGACATGTTTGTTTTACAAAGTCAGGGACAAGAGGAGCCTGCCGTATCGCATGTATCCTTTCCGCAACGGACTTCGGTTTCCGGGTTCCTCTGATTGGCCGCGACCCCCACGTGACCCGCCCCCCTATCCAGCGCTGCCGCTGCCCGCTGCCGTGTTGACGCTCGCCTGTGTGTTGACACGCGCGCGGCATGGACTTGACTGCCGCTTTCAATTTGACGCTCGCTTCCTGACGCTTTGCTCGCTGCTGTTTAATAATATTGTCGCTTTTCACATCGCGAATATTGTCGCTTTTCACATCGCGTGCTCTTGTGCAGTCATCTTGAGTCAAGAATCACTTTTCCCACTTCAAGGACAGAGCTCTCTTGTTTAATAATATTGTCGCGTCATCTTCTGAGTCCAGAAACGCAGTCATCTTAATGTGCTGCTTATGCAGTTATCAGCTGTTCAAGAAACGCAGTCATCTTAACACTTTGGCTGCCTAAGGTTAAATTCATGATATACCATAGATTGCCAGCGCTATTTGTCTATGGAGAAAGTCCCCTTCTTTGCAGGGCTATAACTTTTTAAATTCTATTGCTACATTGCCATTATTAGGGCCCATTCAAAGTCCTATATGTATTGTTCATTGTGTAGCAACGTTAAACTTTTTCATTCACATATTCATAGTAAAGTATGGTCTAATGTATAAGTATGTTTTCATCTCTTTCTGCAGCTTTCTCCAGAACGTGATATATAGCCCCAAATGCATTATATTGATGATGAAATACAGTTTGATGGCAATCAGCGCGATATAAAAAATTCCAACTAGACGTACTTCTAGAAGTTACTACACGTCATCTGAGGTTGACCGGATGGGCGAGGGGGCGTTTATAATTCCGTGGGCAGCGTTATACCAATCATCTAATGTGGGTCAAATGTTGATAATAGCAGTTAGTATCGAAGACGGTAACGTTACACGCTGAAACTCACCCCAGTCTCCGCGCGCCGTTGGGCGATCATCGTAGAGTAGAAATCTTATCATTATGGGATATATTTTTACCCGGTCCATCTCCAGCTTGTATAATGGTACGACAACGCCTCTACTTCCTCAGGCGCCTAAGGAAGTTCCAAGTCAGTCAGAAGATCCTTAGGAACTTCTACTCATGTACAATAGAGAGCATCCTGACCGGCAACATCACCTCCTGGTTTGGGAATAGCACTGCACAAGACCGTAGCAGACTACAAAGAGTGACACGTTCAGCCGAACGCACAATTGGAGGGGGGCTTCCCACCCTCCAGAACATTTACAACAAGCGGTGCAAGGGGAAGGCTAAGAGAATTATTAAGGACTCGAGCCACCCGAACAACTGCCTCTTTGAACTGCTGCGGTCAGGCAAGCGATACCGGAGTCTTCAGGCGAGCACAGAAAGACTCAGAAGAAGCTTCTATCCCCAGGCCATCAGGCTGCTAAACGAACAATAATCACTATGCAACAACCATCAAATGCACACAGCACACACACCCACACGCACACACTCACTCAAACAAACAACACACTGCAGCACCCACTCTCCACACTTTAGATCACACAAACACACTTACACTTTATATTTATTGATAAAGGATTTGCACTACAACTCGTACACCTACTGTGAATTGTACCTAAATTGCACCTCGTCCCATTTCTCCATTTCTGCCTTGCACTATATAGTATTGTATACTAGTACACTGCACAGTATTGTATATTGTATGGTAACTACGTCTATTCTGCATCGAACATTGTACATATGTCTAAACTGAACACTGTGACCTCATTTTTTTTTACTTCTAATTTTACTATGTTATTTTATTTCATACTTATCTTGTCTTGCACAGTCTCTGGAGCGCAACAGTAAGAAGCATTTTGTATAAAAGTATTCTGTACTTCTGTATGACAACTATTAAAGAAACTAGAAACTAGAAACTAAAACTAGAAACGTCCAAATCATGTTGTTTATCGAGTTATTGCCAATCGATCACTGTGTAGCGTGACGAGCCAGAGTCCCATGACCTATAGCGAGCGCCCGGAAGTACTACGGACGTCTAGCACAACCTCTATGGCACATCCTGTTTGGCGATTGCGCCGATCGGCCACCAGATGGCGCTCCTGAACCGCCAGAGAGCTCAGTGGGTCCTGCTGGTGGATCTCAGGCCAGCGGAGGGGACATATGAATCCGATCACAGATTTTTGAAATATTGATATAAGGACGACGTAACGCGTCCTCCGGCAACTTTAGCATGGCCAGCAAAGACGTCTAAAGACGGTTCCCGGCACCCAAAGTGTTAATATACTGCTTATGCACCACATCAAAACATGTAAAATATTTAAACAACCATTAAGCAGTGTTGGGCACGTCACTCAGGAAGTATAGGAGTTGTGGAAAGCAGGATGTGAGAGAGCGTAGATTTCAGTGTGTATCATTTAATCATTTATCATTTAACATTTGAAAGACATACATTGTTGTCATACAGAAGCACAGAATACTTTTATACAAAATGCTTCTTACTGTTACTGTTAGAGACTGTGCTAGACAAGATAAGTATGAAATAAAATAGTATAGCATGTAAAATAGAAGTAAAAATAGAGGTCACAGTGTTCAGTATAGACATATGTACAATGTTCGATGCAGAATAGAAGTAACTGAGTTACCATACAATATACAATATACTATATAGAGCGGCAGCGGCAGCGCTGAGCATATTCTCGCCGCTGGCTGAGCTCTGGTGTCCGCTGGAGCAAGCCAGAGACAGCCGGCGATGCGATATTTTATTGGTTTGTCATGACAAACCAATTACATAATCCAACATGTGTAAAGGCACAACATATTCCAGTTAACGGTATCTTTTTTTAATTATTCGTTACGGCGCAATCAATACTTCCATGCATTCGGGACCTCCATGTTTTGGGGGTATTCATCAGACAAATCGGATCCGGGGATTCGGCTCCCATCAGTCGGGCAAGAACTGCGGGTTTTCAGCCTCTCTCCTCTCTCGCGGAGCTTAAGGGGGAGCTTAGTATTCCTGCCTCTGAGGAGGTGGCTACAACATCAACACACAGTGACTACATGCAGTCACTGTGTGTTGTTGTAGCCAGCGGGTAAATCGCGATTTTTTTATTTGTTTGTCATGACAAACCAATTACATAATCCAACATATGTGTAAAGGCACAACATATTCCAGTTAACGGTATCTTTTTTTAATTATTCGTTACGGCGTAGTCAATACTTCCATGCGTATAAATTGAGGAAGGCAGGGACCTCTGCCGCTAGTGCGGGAGCGCTGGATAGGGGGGCGGGTCACGTGGGGGTCGCGGCCAATCAGAGGAACCCGGAAACCGAAGTCCGTTGCGGAAAGGATACACGCTGCCGTATCAGGGAAACAGAAGAAGAAGAAAATGGCAGCTAGGGATGATGGGGTTTCTGCTGGTCATCTTCCTCTGTTGATAGAGCTGAGCGCGCCGTGGTGATCCAGGCCAAGAGCACCATTTCAACACTATTTATTTTCTTTAACCGTCAATCACTATAAAAAATAATAACCCAACATTCATTTTGAAAAGCGGTTCTTCAGGGACGAGGACATTTAGTACCCGAGAACCTCCGTTGCTTTCATTTATACACACTGTAGTGAAACGATGAGTGTGGGAAGGATGACGCTTCAGCAATGCGCTGATGATTACTATTGAGGTTTTGAAACCCCGTTTCCTAGTCTGCATGTACAGTATGACCCTTCGCTGTATAGTTATCACAGTTAAATCAAATTACGACCCTATTGCGTTTCATGTTTAGAGATCTACATTTTATTGTGCTCAACCGTAATTATAGTACATTTGGGTTTTCTTTTATAAGGAAAAGGTCAAGCCTCAAACTTTACACCCCCCTTTTCTGTCAGTGTTTCCCTTCTACATCACTGTATCCTCTCTCTCTTCTCTATATCCTCTCTCTCTCTTCTCTATATCCTCTCTCTCTTCTCTATATCCTCTCTCTCTCTTCTCTATATCCTCTCTCTCTTCTCTATATCCTCTCTCTCTTCTCTATATCCTCTCTCTCTCTTCTATATCCTCTCTCTCTCTTCTCTATATCCTCTCTCTCTCTTCTATATCCTCTCTCTCTCTTCTCTATATCCTCTCTCTCTCTTCTATATCCTCTCTCTCTCTTCTATATCCTCTCTCTCTCTTCTATATCCTCTCTCTCTTCTCTATATCCTCTCTCTCTCTTCTATATCCTCTCTCTCTCTTCTCTATATCCTCTCTCTCTCTTCTCTATATCCTCTCTCTTCTCTATATCTTCTCTATATCCTCTCTCTCTTCTCTATATCCTCTCTCTCTTCTCTATATCCTCTCCCTCTCTATATCCTCTCTTCTCTATATCCTCTCTCTCTTCTCTATATCCTCTCTCTCTTCTCTATATCCTCTCTCTCTTCTCGATATCCTCTCTCTCTCTTCTATATCCTCTCTCTCTCTTCTCTATATCCTCTCTCTCTTCTCTATATCCTCTCTCTCTTCTCTATATCCTCTCTCTCTCTTCTCTATATCCTCTCTCTCTCTCTTCTCTATATCACTGTATCCCCTCTCTCTTCTCAATATCCCCTCTCTTCTCTATATCACTGTATCCCCTCTCTCTCTTCTCTATATCACTGTATCCTCTCTCTCTCTTCTCTATATCCTCTCTCTCTCTCTCTCTCTTCTCTATATCCTCTCTCTCTCTTCTCTATATCCTCTCTCTCTCTCTTCTCTATATCACTGTATCCCCTCTCTCTTCTCAATATCCTCTCTCTCTTCTCTATATCACTGTATCCCCTCTCTCTCTTCTCTATATCACTGTATCCTCTCTCTCTCTCTTCTCTATATCACTGTATTCTCTCTTTTATAATTTGGTTTAGTCCAGTGTGGTTACTGTCTGGTGGCTCTGCTTGTGTTTGTGAGCAGAGTCCCAGAACCAACTGGCTGAGTGGGCATCTCTCTAGGGTCTCTCTGTAGGTGAGGGCTTTGTTATGGAGTGTGTCTGGGTCACTTTCCTTTAGGTGATTATAGAATTTAAATTGTCTCTTTTGGATTTAGATGATTAGTGGGTATCTTCCTAGTTCTGCTCTGCATGCATTATTTGGCGTTTTCCGTTGGGTGTGGAGAATGGATTTGCAAAATTCTGCATGCAGAGTCTCAATTTGGTGTTTGTCCCATTTTGTGAAATCTTGGTTTGAAAGTGGGCCCCAGACCTCGCAACCATACAGGGAAATGGGTTCTATGATGGAGTCTAATATTTTGAGCCAGATTTGAATTGGAATATCTAGCTTGATGTTCCTTTTGATAGCATAAAAAGCCCTTCTTGCTTTGTCTCTCAGGTCGTTCACAGCTTGGTTGAAGTTCACTGTGGCACTGATGTTTAGGCCGAGATAGGTGTAGTTTTTTGTCTGTTCTAGGGCAATTGTGTCTAGGAGGAATTTGTGTTTTTGTAGGCTGGGTCTTTTTTGGAATATCATGACTTTTGTGTTGGTTAGATGTACTGTCAGTGCCCAGGTCTGGGAGAAGATCAAGGTGCTGCTGTAGCCCTTCTTTTGTTGGACAGCAGCACCAGATCATCTGCAAACAGTAGGCATTTTACTTCTGTGTTTACTAGGGGGATGCCAGGTGCTGCAGCTTGTTCCAATGTTTTTGCCAGTTTGTTGATGTAAATGTTGTAGAGGGTTGGACTCAAACTCAAACCCCTGTATGTGTGTTTTTCCTCAACCCTCACAGCACACGTGTTGTTGGTTTACATTGACTTTATGAGGTTGTAGGTTTTCCCTCCAATGCCACTTTCTAATAGTTTGTACAGAAGACCCTCGTGCCAAATTGAGTCGAATGCTTTTTGGAAGTCAACAAAACAGGAGTATAGATGGCTTTTGTTTTTATTTATTTGGTTGTCGATTAGGGGGCTGAGGGTGAGAATGTGGTCTGTTGTACAGTGATTTGGTAGGAAGTCAATCTGTGATTTGCTCAGGGCATTGCTGTTTGTGAGGAAATGTATGAGTCTGTGGTTGATCATACAGAGGATATTTCCAAGGTTGCTGTTGACAGATCCAACGGTAATTGTTCGGGTCAAATTTGTCTCCACTTTTGTGGAGCGGTCTCTCTCTCCTCTATATCACTGTAGCCTCTCTCTCTCTCACTCTTCTCTATATCACTGTAGCCTCTCCCTATCTCTCTCTCTTTTCTCTATATCCTTTCTCTCTCTCTCTCCTCTATATCACTGTAGCCTCTCTCTCTCTCACTCTTCTCTATATCACTGTAGCCTCTCTCTCTCTCACTCTTCTCTATATCACTGTAGCCTCTCCCTATCTCTCTCTCTCTTTTCTCTATATCATTTCTCTCTCTCTCTTCTCTATATCACTGTATCCTCTCTCTCGCTTCTCTATATCCTCTCTCTCTTCTCTATATCACTGTATCCTCTCTCTCTTCTCTATATCATCTCTCTCTCCTCTATATCACTGTAGCCTCTCTCTCTCTCGCTCTTCTCTATATCACTGTAGCCTCTCCCTATCTCTCTCTCTGTTCTCTATATCATTTCTCTCTCTCTTCTCTATATCACTGTATCCTCTCTCTTCTCTATATCACTGTATCCTCTCTCTCTCTTCTCTATATCACTGTATCCTCTCTCTCTCTCTTCTCTATATCACTGTATCCTCTCTCTCTCTTCTCTATATCACTGTATCCTCTCTCTCTTCTCTATATCACTGTATCCTCTCTCTCTCTTCTCTATATCACTGTATCCTCTCTCTTCTCTATATCACTGTATCCTCTCTCTCTCTTCTCTATATCACTGTATCCTCTCTCTCTCTTCTCTATATCACTGTAACCTCTGTCTCTCTTCTCTATATCACTGTATCCTCTCTCTCTCTTCTCTATATCACTGTATCCTCTCTCTCTTCTCTATATCACTGTATCCTCTCTCTCTTCTCTATATCACTGTAACCTCTCTCTCTCTTCTCTATATCACTGTATCCTCTCTCTCTTCTCTATATCACTGTAACCTCTCTCTCTCTTCTCTATATCACTGTATCCTCTCTCTCTCTTCTCTATATCACTGTATGCTCTCTCTCTTCTCTATATCACTGTATGCTCTCTCTCTTCTCTATATCACTGTATCCTCGTACTACAGCTCTATAGGTGTACTACAGCTCTATAGGTGTACTACAGCTCTATATAGGTGTACTACAGCTCTATAGGTGTACTACAGCTCTATATAGGTGTACTACAGCTCTATAGGTGTACTACAGCTCTATAGGTGTACTACAGCTCTATAGGTGTACTACAGCTCTATATAGGTGTACTACAGCTCTATAGGTGTACTACAGCTCTATAGGTGTACTACAGCTCTATAGGTGTACTACAGCAGCTCTATAGGTGTACTACAGCTCTATAGGTGTACTACAGTTCTATAGGTGTACTACAGTTCTATAGGTGTACTACAGCTCTATATAGGTGTACTACAGCTCTATATAGGTGTACTACAGCTCTATAGGTGTACTACAGCTCTATAGGTGTACTACAGCTCTATAGGTGTACTACATCTCTATATAGGTGTACTACAGCTCTATAGGTGTACTACAGTTCTATAGGTGTACTACAGCTCTATAGGTGTACTACAGTTCTATAGGTGTACTACAGCTCTATAGGTGTACTACAGCTCTATATAGGTGTACTACAGCTCTATAGGTGTACTACAGCTCTATAGGTGTACTACAGCTCTATAGGTGTACTACAGCTCTATATAGGTGTACTACAGTTCTATAGGTGTACTACAGTTCTATAGGTGTACTACAGCTCTATAGGTGTACTACAGCTCTATATAGGTGTACTACAGCTCTATATAGGTGTACTACAGCTCTATAGGTGTACTACAGCTCTATATAGGTGTACTACAGCAGCTCTATAGGTGTACTACAGTTCTATAGGTGTACTACAGCTCTATAGGTGTACTACAGCTCTATAGGTGTACTACAGCTCTATAGGTGTACTACAGCTCTATAGGTGTACTACAGCTCTATATAGGTGTACTACAGTTCTATAGGTGTACTACAGCTCTATAGGTGTACTACAGCTCTATAGGTGTACTACAGCTCTATATAGGTGTACTACAGTTCTATAGGTGTACTACAGCTCTATAGGTGTACTACAGTTCTATATAGGTGTACTACAGCTCTATATAGGTGTAATAATAATAATAATAATTCATTTAATTTATATAGCGCTTCTCAATAACCCGAAGTCGCTGACAGTAGTCGGGAGCAGGGGTACAAACAAAGAGGCGAAAGCAAAGAAACAAAACAAAACAACAAAGAAACAAAAACAAAGGAACATGAGACCATGGGGGGAACGGGGGAGACAGCCTGATGGCACAAAAAAAAAAAGACTAGAGACATATCGATCAGGTTGGAGGGGAGGGGGGGGTTTAGGGGTGGGGGGGGTTGAAGGCAAGGGAGAACAGGTGGGTTTTGAGGCGAGCTTTGAAGGTGGAGAGTGTAGGGGAGTCTCTGATGGACTGGGGGAGGGAGTTCCAGAGTCGGGGTGCAGTGCGAGAGAAGGCCCGATCTCCGAAGTTTTTGAGCTTGGATGTCGGGACAGTGAGGGAGGCAGTGGAGGAGGACCGGAGGGAACGGGTTGGGCGGTAGGGGAGAAGGAGATCAGTCAGGTAGGGGGGGGCCAGGCTGTGGAGGGCTTTGAAGGTGAGGAGTAGTGTTTTAAAGTTAATGCGGTGTTTGATCGGGAGCCAGTGGAGGGAGTGGAGGACAGGAGTGATGTGTTCGCGGGACCGGGTGTTAGTGAGGAGGCGGGCGGCTGAATTTTGGACCATTTGCAGTTTATGGAGGGAGCGGGAGGTGATACCAGTGAGGAGGGAGTTGCAGTAGTCCAGGCGGGAGGAGATGAAGGCGTGAATGAGGGATTCAGCAGCGGGGGGGGAGAGGCAGTGACGGATTTTTGCGATGTTGCGGAGGTGAAAGTAGGATGTTTTGACGATGGAGCGGACGTGGGGGTCAAATGAGAGGGTGGGGTCAAGGAGGACACCAAGGTTGCGGACTAGGGGGGAGGGGGTGATGGTGGAGTCGTTGATGGTGAGTGTGATGGGTCCGGATCTGGTGAGGGTGGTTTTGGTGCCAATGATGAGGAGTTCAGTCTTGTCACTGTTGAGTTTGAGGAAGTTGTGGGTCATCCAAGTTTGGAGTTCGGTGATGCATGATTCACTACTACAGTACTACAGTTCTATAGGTGTACTACAGCTCTATAGGTGTACTACAGTTCTATAGGTGTACTACAGCTCTATAGGTGTACTACAGCTCTATAGGTGTACTACAGCTCTATATAGGTGTACTACAGTTCTATAGGTGTACTACAGCTCTATAGGTGTACTACAGTTCTATAGGTGTACTACAGTTCTATAGGTGTACTACAGCTCTATATAGGTGTACTACAGCTCTATAGGTGTACTACAGCTTTATAGGTGTACTACAGCTCTATATAGGTGTACTACAGCTCTATATAGGTGTACTACAGTTCTATAGGTGTACTACAGTTCTATAGGTGTACTACAGCTCTATAGGTGTACTACAGCTCTATAGGTGTACTACAGTTCTATAGGTGTACTACAGTTCTATAGGTGTACTACAGCTCTATATAGGTGTACTACAGCTCTATATAGGTGTACTACAGCTCTATATAGGTGTAGTACAGCTCTATATAGGTGTACTACAGCTCTATAGGTGTACTACAGCTCTATAGGTGTACTACAGCTCTATAGGTGTACTACAGCTCTATAGGTGTACTACATCTCTATATAGGTGTACTACAGCTCTATAGGTGTACTACAGTTCTATAGGTGTACTACAGCTCTATAGGTGTACTACAGTTCTATAGGTGTACTACAGCTCTATAGGTGTACTACAGCTCTATATAGGTGTACTACAGCTCTATAGGTGTACTACAGCTCTATAGGTGTACTACAGCTCTATAGGTGTACTACAGCTCTATATAGGTGTACTACAGTTCTATAGGTGTACTACAGTTCTATAGGTGTACTACAGCTCTATAGGTGTACTACAGCTCTATATAGGTGTACTACAGCTCTATATAGGTGTACTACAGCTCTATATAGGTGTACTACAGTTCTATAGGTGTACTACAGCTCTATAGGTGTACTACAGCTCTATAGGTGTACTACAGCTCTATAGGTGTACTACAGCTCTATATAGGTGTACTACAGTTCTATAGGTGTACTACAGCTCTATAGGTGTACTACAGCTCTATAGGTGTACTACAGCTCTATATAGGTGTACTACAGTTCTATAGGTGTACTACAGCTCTATAGGTGTACTACAGTTCTATATAGGTGTACTACAGCTCTATATAGGTGTACTACAGTTCTATAGGTGTACTACAGCTCTATAGGTGTACTACAGTTCTATAGGTGTACTACAGCTCTATAGGTGTACTACAGCTCTATATAGGTGTACTACAGTTCTATAGGTGTACTACAGCTCTATAGGTGTACTACAGTTCTATAGGTGTACTACAGTTCTATAGGTGTACTACAGCTCTATAGGTGTACTACAGCTCTATAGGTGTACTACAGCTCTATATAGGTGTACTACAGCTCTATAGGTGTACTACAGCTTTATAGGTGTACTACAGCTCTATATAGGTGTACTACAGCTCTATATAGGTGTACTACAGTTCTATAGGTGTACTACAGCTCTATAGGTGTACTACAGCTCTATAGGTGTACTACAGTTCTATAGGTGTACTACAGTTCTATAGGTGTACTACAGCTCTATATAGGTGTACTACAGCTCTATATAGGTGTACTACAGCTCTATATAGGTGTAGTACAGCTCTATATAGGTGTACTACAGCTCTATAGGTGTACTACAGCTCTATATAGGTGTACTACAGCTCTATAGGTGTACTACAGCTCTATAGGTGTACTACAGCTCTATAGGTGTACTACAGTTCTATAGGTGTACTACAGTTCTATATAGGTGTACTACAGCTCTATAGGTGTACTACAGCTCTATATAGGTGTACTACAGCTCTATAGGTGTACTACAGCTCTATATAGGTGTACTACAGCTCTATATGTGTACTACAGCTCTATAGGTGTACTACAGCTCTATAGGTGTACTACAGCTCTATAGGTGTACTACAGCTCTATAGGTGTACTACAGCTCTATAGGTGTACTACAGTTCTATAGGTGTACTACAGCTCTATAGGTGTACTACAGTTCTATAGGTGTACTACAGCTCTATAGGTGTACTACAGCTCTATAGGTGTACTACAGCTCTATAGGTGTACTACAGCTCTATATAGGTGTACTACAGCTCTATATAGGTGTACTACATCTCTATATGTTTACTACAGCTCTATATAGGTGTACTACAGCTCTATAGGTGTACTACAGCTCTATAGGTGTACTACAGCTCTATAGGTGTACTACAGCTCTATAGGTGTACTACAGTTCTATATGTGTACTACAGCTCTATAGGTGTACTACAGCTCTATATAGGTGTACTACAGCTCTATAGGTGTACTACAGCTCTATAGGTGTACTACAGCTCTATATAGGTGTACTACAGCTCTATAGGTGTACTACAGCTCTATAGGTGTACTACAGCTCTATATAGGTGTACTACAGCTCTATATGTGTACTACAGCTCTATAGGTGTACTACAGCTCTATAGGTGTACTACAGCTCTATAGGTGTACTACAGTTCTATAGGTGTACTACAGTTCTATAGGTGTACTACAGCTCTATAGGTGTACTACAGCTCTATAGGTGTACTACAGTTCTATAGGTGTACTCCAGTTCTATAGGTGTACTACAGCTCTATATGTGTACTACAGCTCTATAGGTGTACTACAGTTCTATAGGTGTACTACAGCTCTATATAGGTGTACTACAGCTCTATAGGTGTACTACAGCTATATAGGTGTACTACAGCTCTATAGGTGTACTACAGCTCTATAAGTGTACTACAGTTCTATAGGTGTACTACAGCTCTATAGGTGTACTACAGCTCTATATAGGTGTACTACAGCTCTATATAGGTGTATTACAGCTCTATAGGTGTACTACAGCTCTATAGGTGTACTACAGCTCTATAGGTGTACTACAGCTCTATATAGGTGTACTACAGTTCTATAGGTGTACTACAGCTCTATATAGGTGTACTACAGCTCTATATAGGTGTACTACAGCTCTATAGGTGTACTACAGCTCTATATAGGTGTACTACAGCTCTATATAGGTGTACTACAGCTCTATAGGTGTACTACAGCTCTATATAGGTGTACTACAGCTCTATAGGTGTACTACAGCTCTATAGGTGTACTACAGTTCTATAGGTGTACTACAGTTCTATAGGTGTACTACAGCTCTATAGGTGTACTACAGTTCTATAGGTGTACTACAGCTCTATAGGTGTACTACAGCTCTATAGGTGTACTACAGCTCTATAGGTGTACTACAGTTCTATAGGTGTACTACAGCTCTATAGGTGTACTACAGCTCTATATAGGTGTACTACAGCTCTATAGGTGTACTACAGCTCTATAGGTGTACTACAGTTCTATAGGTGTACTACAGCTCTATATAGGTGTACTACAGCTCTATAGGTGTACTACAGCTCTATAGGTGTACTACAGCTCTATATAGGTGTACTACAGCTCTATAGGTGTACTACAGCTCTATAGGTGTACTACAGTTCTATAGGTGTACTACAGCTCTATAGGTGTACTACAGCTCTATAGGTGTACTACAGCTCTATATAGGTGTACTACAGCAGTTCTATAGGTGTACTACAGCTCTATAGGTGTACTACAGCTCTATATAGGTGTACTACAGCTCTATATAGGTGTACTACAGCTCTATAGGTGTACTACAGCTCTATAGGTGTACTACAGCTCTATAGGTGTACTACAGCTCTATAGGTGTACTACAGTTCTATAGGTGTACTACAGCTCTATAGGTGTACTACAGCTCTATAGGTGTACTACAGTTCTATAGGTGTACTACAGCTCTATAGGTGTACTACAGCTCTATAGGTGTACTACAGTTCTATATAGGTGTACTACAGTTCTATAGGTGTACTACAGCTCTATATAGGTGTACTACAGCTCTATATAGGTGTACTACAGCTCTATATAGGTGTACTACAGCAGCTCTATAGGTGTACTACAGCTCTATATAGGTGTACTACAGCTCTATATGTGTACTACAGCTCTATAGGTGTACTACAGCTCTATATGTGTACTACAGCAGCTCTATGGGTGTACTACAGTTCTATATAGGTGTACTACAGCTCTATAGGTGTACTACAGCTCTATAGGTGTACTACAGTTCTATAGGTGTACTACAGTTCTATAGGTGTACTACAGTTCTATATAGGTGTACTACAGCTCTATAGGTGTACTACAGCTCTATAGGTGTACTACAGCTCTATATAGGTGTACTACAGTTCTATATAGGTGTACTACAGCTCTATAGGTGTACTACAGCTCTATAGGTGTACTACAGCTCTATAGGTGTACTACAGTTCTATATAGGTGTACTACAGCTCTATATGTGTACTACAGCAGCTCTATGGGTGTACTACAGTTCTATAGGTGTACTACAGTTCTATATAGGTGTACTACAGCTCTATAGGTGTACTACAGCTCTATAGGTGTACTACAGCTCTATAGGTGTACTACAGTTCTATATAGGTGTACTACAGCTCTATATGTGTACTACAGCAGCTCTATGGGTGTACTACAGTTCTATAGGTGTACTACAGTTCTATATAGGTGTACTACAGCTCTATAGGTGTACTACAGCTCTATAGGTGTACTACAGCTCTATAGGTGTACTACAGTTCTATAGGTGTACTACAGTTCTATAGGTGTACTACAGTTCTATATAGGTGTACTACAGCTCTATATAGGTGTACTACAGCTCTATAGGTGTACTACAGTTCTATAGGTGTACTACAGTTCTATAGGTGTACTACAGTTCTATAGGTGTACTACAGTTCTATATAGGTGTACTACAGCTCTATATAGGTGTACTACAGCTCTATAGGTGTACTACAGCTCTATAGGTGTACTACAGCTCTATAGGTGTACTACAGCTCTATATAGGTGTACTACAGTTCTATATAGGTGTACTACAGCTCTATAGGTGTACTACAGCTCTATAGGTGTACTACAGCTCTATAGGTGTACTACAGCTCTATAGGTGTACTACAGCTCTATAGGTGTACTACAGTTCTATATAGGTGTACTACAGCTCTATAGGTGTACTACAGCTCTATAGGTGTACTACAGTTCTATAGGTGTACTACAGCTCTATAGGTGTACTACAGCTCTATAGGTGTACTACAGCTCTATAGGTGTACTACAGTTCTATATAGGTGTACTACAGCTCTATAGGTGTACTACAGCTCTATAGGTGTACTACAGCTCTATAGGTGTACTACAGCTCTATAGGTGTACTACAGCTCCATAGGTGTACTACAGCTCTATAGGTGTACTACAGTTCTATATAGGTGTACTACAGCTCTATATAGGTGTACTACAGTTCTATAGGTGTACTACAGCTCTATAGGTGTACTACAGCTCTATAGGTGTACTACAGCTCTATAGGTGTACTACAGCTCTATAGGTGTACTACAGCTCTATAGGTGTACTACAGCTCTATAGGTGTACTACAGTTCTATAGGTGTACTACAGCTCTATAGGTGTACTACAGTTCTATAGGTGTACTACAGCTCTATATAGGTGTACTACAGTTCTATAGGTGTACTACAGTTCTATATAGGTGTACTACAGTTCTATAGGTGTACTACAGCTCTATAGGTGTACTACAGCTCTATAGGTGTACTACAGCTCTATAGGTGTACTACAGCTCTATATAGGTGTACTACAGTTCTATAGGTGTACTACAGCTCTATAGGTGTACTACAGTTCTATAGGTGTACTACAGCTCTATATAGGTGTACTACAGCTCTATAGGTGTACTATAGTTCTATAGGTGTACTACAGCTCTATAGGTGTACTACAGTTCTATAGGTGTACTACAGCTCTATAGGTGTACTACAGCTCTATATAGGTGTACTACAGCTCTATATAGGTGTACTACAGTTCTATAGGTGTACTACAGCTCTATAGGTGTACTACAGCTCTATAGGTGTACTACAGCTCTATAGGTGTACTACAGCTCTATAGGTGTACTACAGTTCTATAGGTGTACTACAGTTCTATATAGGTGTACTACAGCTCTATATAGGTGTACTACAGTTCTATATGTGTACTACAGTTCTATAGGTGTACTACAGCTCTATATGTGTACTACAGCTCTATAGGTGTACTACAGCTCTATAGGTGTACTACAGTTCTATAGGTGTACTACAGCTCTATATAGGTGTACTACAGCTCTATATATGTGTACTACAGCAGCTCTATAGGTGTACTACAGCTCTATAGGTGTACTACAGTTCTATAGGTGTACTACAGCTCTATATAGGTGTACTACAGTTCTATAGGTGTACTACAGTTCTATAGGTGTACTACAGCTCTATATAGGTGTACTACAGCTCTATATAGGTGTACTACAGCTCTATATAGGTGTACTACAGCTCTATAGGTGTACTACAGCTCTATAGGTGTACTACAGCTCTATAGGTGTACTACAGCTCTATAGGTGTACTACAGTTCTATAGGTGTACTACAGCTCTATATAGGTGTACTACAGCTCTATATAGGTGTACTACAGCTCTATAGGTGTACTACAGCTCTATAGGTGTACTACAGCTCTATATGTGTACTACAGTTCTATAGGTGTACTACAGCTCTATATAGGTGTACTACAGTTCTATAGGTGTACTACAGCTCTATAGGTGTACTACAGCTCTATAGGTGTACTACAGTTCTATAGGTGTACTACAGCTCTATATAGGTGTACTACAGTTCTATAGGTGTACTACAGTTCTATAGGTGTACTACAGCTCTATATAGGTGTACTACAGCTCTATATAGGTGTACTACAGCTCTATAGGTGTACTACAGCTCTATAGGTGTACTACAGCAGCTCTATAGGTGTACTACAGCTCTATAGGTGTACTACAGTTCTATAGGTGTACTACAGTTCTATATAGGTGTACTACAGCTCTATATAGGTGTACTACAGCTCTATATGTGTACTACAGCTCTATAGGTGTACTACAGCTCTATAGGTGTACTACAGCTCTATAGGTGTACTACAGTTCTATATGTGTACTACAGTTCTATAGGTGTACTACAGCTCTATATGTGTACTACAGCTCTATAGGTGTACTACAGCTCTATAGGTGTACTACAGCAGCTCTATAGGTGTACTACAGCTCTATAGGTGTACTACAGCTCTATAGGTGTACTACAGTTCTATATGTGTACTACAGTTCTATAGGTGTACTACAGCTCTATATGTGTACTACAGCTCTATAGGTGTACTACAGCTCTATAGGTGTACTACAGCTCTATAGGTGTACTACAGCTCTATAGGTGTACTACAGCTCTATAGGTGTACTACAGTTCTATAGGTGTACTACAGCTCTATATAGGTGTACTACAGCTCTATATAGGTGTACTACAGCTCTATAGGTGTACTACAGCTCTATAGGTGTACTACAGCAGCTCTATAGGTGTACTACAGCTCTATAGGTGTACTACAGTTCTATAGGTGTACTACAGCTCTATATAGGTGTACTACAGTTCTATAGGTGTACTACAGTTCTATAGGTGTACTACAGCTCTATATAGGTGTACTACAGCTCTATATAGGTGTACTACAGCTCTATAGGTGTACTACAGCTCTATAGGTGTACTACAGCAGCTCTATAGGTGTACTACAGCTCTATAGGTGTACTACAGTTCTATAGGTGTACTACAGCTCTATATAGGTGTACTACAGTTCTATATGTGTACTACAGTTCTATAGGTGTACTACAGCTCTATATGTGTACTACAGCTCTATAGGTGTACTACAGCTCTATAGGTGTACTACAGTTCTATAGGTGTACTACAGCTCTATAGGTGTACTACAGCTCTATAGGTGTACTACAGCTCTATAGGTGTACTACAGTTCTATAGGTGTACTACAGCTCTATAGGTGTACTACAGCTCTATATAGGTGTACTACAGCTCTATATAGGTGTACTACAGCTCTATATAGGTGTACTACAGCTCTATAGGTGTACTACAGCTCTATAGGTGTACTACAGTTCTATAGGTGTACTACAGCTCTATATAGGTGTACTACAGCTCTATATGTGTACTACAGCTCCATAGGTGTACTACAGCTATATAGGTGTACTACAGCTCTATATAGGTGTACTACAGCTCTATATAGGTGTACTACAGCTCTATAGGTGTACTACAGCTCTATAGGTGTACTACAGCTCTATAGGTGTACTACAGCTCTATAGGTGTACTACAGCTCTATATAGGTGTACTACAGCTCTATAGGTGTACTACAGTTCTATAGGTGTACTACAGCTCTATATGTGTACTACAGTTCTATAGGTGTACTACAGCTCTATAGGTGTACTACAGCTCTATAGGTGTACTACAGCTCTATAGGTGTACTACAGTTCTATAGGTGTACTACAGCTCTATATAGGTGTACTACAGCTCTATAGGTGTACTACAGCTCTATATAGGTGTACTACAGCTCTATAGGTGTACTACAGCTCTATAGGTGTACTACAGCTCTATAGGTGTACTACAGCTCTATAGGTGTACTACAGCTCTATAGGTGTACTACAGCTCTATAGGTGTACTACAGTAGGTTGTATCTATAGGTGTACTACAGCTCTATAGGTGTACTACAGTAGGTTGTATCTATAGGTGTACTACAGCTCTATAGGTGTACTACAGTAGGTTGTATCTATAGGTGTACTACAGCTCTATAGGTGTACTACAGTAGGTTGTATCTATAGGTGTACTACAGCTCTATAGGTGTACTACAGTAGGTTGTATCTATAGGTGTACTACAGCTCTATAGGTGTACTACAGTAGGTTGTATCTATAGGTGTACTACAGCTCTATAGGTGTACTACAGTAGGTTGTATCTATAGGTGTACTACAGCTCTATAGGTGTACTACAGCAGGTTGTAGCTATAGGTGTACTACAGTAGGTTGTATCTATAGGTGTACTACAGCTCTATAGGTGTACTACAGTAGGTTGTATCTATGTGTCTTTACCAGTAACACACTCACTGGAGCTCCACAGTGTCTATGACAGTTGTGTCTGTCTCGATGACTGTTTCCAGTGATTCTGCAGAAAGTCCCTACAGTCAGTCAAGAGAGGTCTTGTTTAAAGCCCAGAATCGGTGTCTGATTTCAGAAGCAGAACTCTTTTATGGTTGTGATGTTGGTTCACAGAGACATGTTTACACGCTCACATGCACAAAACACAAGCACAGCTTGCCGCTGGTGCCACTTCTCATGGGCGTTGAGTCCGATCCTTGAACCGCACACACACACACACACACACACACCAGAACCTGCTCCACATTAGCAGAGACAGGCTGACATGCTAATGGTCCATATTAGCATTTCTCTCTTTCATGTCTCATTTCAGACTCATATGAACCACGTGACACAGGTCAGGTGTCATTTTAACGCTGTGGTGCTAGGCTGAGGGAAATGTGTGTATGTGTGTATCTATGTGCTCTGCTTACTGCTCACCTGTTTTTTATTAAACACGTCCCTGAGTGTTCCCTCTTGCGCGTGATGGAATGGAGATACACACACACACACACACACACACACACACACACACACACACACACACACACACACACACACACACACACACACACACACACACACACACACACACACACACACACACACACACACACACACACACACACACACACACACACACACACACACACACACACACACACGTGTAGTGTGTCACTGAACTAGGGTCATTTTACTCTTTAACGACTGGGTGGCTCACACTGCACAGAAACACGATAGCCACTTTTATACCCCAGGGCCAAATGGGTCCAAACTGGACCAAACTGGACCAAACTGTGCAGAGCAGGGCCAAACGGGGGGCCAAGCAAGACCAAAACGGGGCCAAACAGGGCAGAGCAGGGCCAAACAGGCGCAGCTCCAGTCATAATATCTTGGCTCCGGCAGCTAGCAACGTTCAGGTTCATATGATACTCTTATTTTGAAAAACCCTTTAGCAACTCCGCGAGTCATATGATATCCGCCCACTCCGTGTTTCACTTTCTTGAAAACAGAGCAGCGTTAACACAGCAGCGTTAACACAGCAGCGTTAACACAGCAGTGCGCCTACAGACGCGAAATAAGTCTGTGATGTTTTTTTTCTTCTCACAACGAGTTCAATGCAGCTACATGCTTTGCACCGTCGCCATTCCTTTATGCCCACATCGCCCGAAATGAACGTTTATGTACCAATCACTACAACGTTAACGTAAGCTAACAAGCTAATCCTGATGATCAGACGAGGCAGAGCCACAGTGAACAGCACTGAGGAAAGGGAAATGGGGGGGGGGGGCACTCTCCCCTTCCCTGTGTGTGTGTGTGTGTGCGTGCGTTTGGAAAGACGACGGAGTCACTAGTCAGGACTCAGGACAGGAGTATATTATAGTAAACTGAGGATTACAGATGGACAGATAATGTTGATATTCAAATATAAAAAAGTTTCAAGAGGAGTGGAAGTTTGAAGACAGACTACAATATGATGCGGGGGTGGTGAGTTGAAACACAGTGTGTGTGTGTATGTCCCGACCCCACTTCTATGTTTCAATAAATTATTTGCATTTAAAACTATTAACGCTGACTCATTCCTTCAGTCCACTAAAAATTACGCTAATATTCCTTATGTTGTTTATGATATTAATTGAAAATAGCATATGAGAGTATTATATGTAAGGGATAATGTATAGCTACGAGGTCATTGTCGCAAAATAATTGACCGACAGAGTTTAAAATACCGAGCCGCCTCGGCGAGGTGTTTTAAACGTCAGTGAAGGTCAATTATTTTGTGACAATGATCGAGTATAGCTATACATTATCCCGCTTATTACATGGCTAACTTACTAACAATATACCTAATTCATTTTACATCGACTCGCAACAGTAACACTGGTTCTGGCTCCGCTGAGTGCTCGTCGCTCCGCCCCCCAGCAGCTTCCCCGGCAGCCGGCAGTTTGCACTGATGTCAGTGGGCTTGATTGCGAACAGCTGCGCACAGCGGTCATTATTGTGGGCTTGATTGCGAACAGCTGCGCACAGCGGTCATTATTGTCCCACAGCGGTCATTATTGTCTGATAACTGACCTCTGACGCGCGCTATTGACCAATCACAAGCAAGCATTTCGGCGAATGTGAAAACGCCATGTAATAAGTAATAATAACACATGGCGATATACTAAAAAGATATTTATAATTTTTGGCTGGTAAAAAATCTGCCCGGCTGGTACTTTTAAAAATCGACCAGCCAAATAGCTGGTAAGTCAAAAAGTTAAGTTTGTTCCCTGCGTCTTTGGCATACCCGAGGGTGAAGAAGGCAACAATCCGACTGCATTCATGTCCAGTTTCCTGGAGGAAGTGTTTGGCGGGGATACCTTCGATGGCAGACAGGTCATTGATAGGGCGGATCGCACTCTCGCTGCAGAACCGTTATCAGGCAGGCCCCCCAGAGCTATGCTAGCACGGCTACACCACTACTAGACGAAGGATTCTCCATGCCTCCCGTGAACGCGGACACCAGCTAACGTACAGGGGTAAACGCATCCATATATACCCGGATGTCTCCGCGGCGGCGTCTAAACGCAGAGCGGAATTTAACGACGTGAAGGCACAGCTATACAAGGCGGGCATCAGGTTTGGGATGATGATCCAGCCTGCCATGAAGCTCCGGCTTACTTTCCAGGGAGCGGTGCACACATTCAGCGACCCCAGAGATGCGCTTTCCGTTTTCAAAAACACTATCCAGCCTGCAACCAAGCAACCACCTGATGGCAGTGGAGCTCCGTGAGGACGGTAATAGACAGATTTTGCTAGCTACGTTATCACGTACTTATGGACACTTATGCCATCTTGTTTTCTTGCTGTGGACATTATCCAGCTTGCACTGATAATGACGGTAAGCTATATATATATATAATGCTATTTATTTTTGCTACAAATCGTCCATTTATGTTTTAGCTACAGACATGTTACTGGAATAATGGTATTTCTCTTTTTCTTTCTCAATACCATAGTCATCTCTCCTGCATGTCTGTGGGAGGTGTATGTATATATGGACGTATATATGTATGTATTATGTCATATATTGTGTTGCTAATAAATCAACTGGGAAAAGGGGCACATATGGTGCATGCCTGTCCATTCATGTGTGTACAGTGTGCATCTGTGTGTGTGTGTGTGTGTATGTGGGCTCAGGTGCAGTCAGCGAGATTTAAGTGATTAAAACCCTGTCATGATAGAAGGGTCCGTCTGTCTATCCGTCTGTCTGTGTGTCTGTCTGTCTGTGTGTCTGTCTGTGTGTCTGTCTATCCATCTGTCTGTGTGTGTCTGTCTGTCTGTCTATCGGTCTGTCTGTCTATTCAATGACATGAAGATAGAAAGGTATTCTTCATGTGTGTGTGTGTATGTGTGTGTCATGGTGCAGCCAGACAGTTTGTCTGTCTGACACAGATATAGTTATTTAACTTGCGTGCTACTCCGTGCATTCTGTAGCTGTGCGTGGGGGTGTATCATATATCACGTGTAAATATATTATGGAGTATGTTCTATGATGTATGATATATGTTGCATGCCCCCCCCCCCCCCCCCCCCACACACACACAGCTCCACTAGACATTCAATATCTGCTGCTGCCATGTCAGAATTCCCAGATTCCTCGGGGTGATGGATCTAAACAGAGGATCTGGGAACGCCGGGATAAGACGGACGGATTTAGGAAACGTTGCCGGGATTTAGACATCGGGTGACGACAGATCCGGGACCGAGTCCAAAAGACACTCCGTATGTCCACTGGAATGTCCCTTTAGCCAGGTTGATGGTTCAATCTCCCTTTGTCTGCAGGCCAGACACAATCAATCAAGAGCAGTTCTTATAGGGCCAGAGTGACCCAATCAATCAAGAGCAGTTCTTATAGGGCCAGAGTGACCCAATCAATCAAGAGCCGTTCTTATAGGGTCAGACCGAATCAAGCAAAGGCAGACATCAAGACTTTTTTGGGTCAGACCCAATACATTAAGGGTTGAAAGACAGAGAAGGATTATTTCTGATAGACATCATCAATCTAAGGCAGAGCATGAGTATTTGAGGCTGATGATTGTGATTGAACCCTCCGCTGTTGACCATCGTCGGACATCGGCAATCAACCACAGGTGGATTTAGGACAGGCATTATCAATCAACAACAGAAAGTTGAGGATTTCAAAGGTGATCATTTAACCAAACCTCTTCTTATTGTATTATGTCAAATACAATAACGATGCAGGCTTTAGGACAGACATAGCCAGAACGAGAGTAGCCTCTATGGGGGCAGACATAATCAGTCAAAGGTTCAGTGCTGCTGTCAGCTGGAGAATTACACGGTTATTACCCACAATACTGCTGCATCTTGGTCTGGAATTCGCCAAAGCAGGTCTTCCTGGTCGCTGTCTCACTCGTGGATGGTGAGAAAACCCATAAGAGCACATGCACGGACACACACATCCATTAATGTACATAAGTGGCACATTCTTAGCTGTCGTGTTCGATGATGACGCTTGCTCCAGGGATGGGGGGGGGGTTCAGAGACGCTGCCGCTGGTGCCACTTCTCGTGGGCGTTGAGCCGTTTGATCCTTGAGACGCACACCCGTCCACAGATGGCACAAGGGATACCAGGGGGATGCCAGCCGCCCGCTGGTGTCGTTGTGTGCGGCCTCTCAGATCTCCGGTCTTGGTTGGTTTGGTGTATTTGGGAAACTGCAGTGGCACAAGTGACTTGCCAGGCTGATCTGTCGAGTGCCAGAGTTTCAAGCTGCGTGGTGTTGATGTTTGCACACTTTAGGAGGTCTTTGGTATAGTCCTTAAAGCGTCTCTTTTGGCCTCCAGCAGCCCGCTTTGCTCCTCTCAGTTGGCCATAGAGGACTTGGCGGGGCAGGCGGTGGTCAGGCATACGTATCGTGTGCCCTATCCAGCGAAGAATGTTTTTTGGCCACAGCTGCGGCCATACAGATTGAGTTGGTGTTGTTGAGGATGTCTGTGTGGGGGACTCAATCTTCCCAGGTCAGGCCGAGGATCCTCTGTAGGCAACGGATGTGGAAGGCCTCCAGGTTGGTGATGTGCCGGCGATTTTGTTATGCATAGATTAGATAGTCCATCCTGATCTACTCAAATTAATTGGCTGCTGGTTTCTGAGTGTTTTCGGTATGCTTTAGTGTCGTGACATTAATGTTTTAGCGTGGGCATGTAATTGTTGCTGTTGTTAGCCGCGGAGCTATGACGTTATTGCATTGTGCATTTTTTGTCGTAATGTACCATTTGTGTGTTTAACGCACCTCTACTCCTGCGTGTGTGTGTGTGTGTGTGTGTGATGTCTGTCATCACATCGTAATATTATTGGCCTCTGGCTTAAGTCGGGCTAGGGCAGAGTAATTGCTTAACTTGTTTGGCTACGGTAGGGCCGGGCCTGAATGCTACAGGCTTGGGCCGGCTGGGGCCGAAATGTCAGGCCCGTGCAGACCTCTAGTGTGTGTGTGTGTGTGTGTGTGTGTGTGTGTTTCCCCATTCCATCATACGTGAGAGGGAACACCCAGGATATAATGTTTTAATCAAAGAGGTCAGCGCTGAGCGCTGAGCTCTGAGAGTCAGGTCTTCACCTTCATCACTTGTTTCTCATGGAATCTACGAATCACGGAGCCTCTTAAACACCAATCAATACTCACCAAGATATTAGTCTTACTAGGCTTCAGCCCAAGGGAGATATATTAGGCTTATAACACTTCAGGCCAAGTAAGATAATTATAAGCTTACTAGGTTTCAGACCAAGGGAGATAATAATTATAGGCTTACTAGTAGGGATGCTCGATATTGGCTTTTTTACCGATATACCGATATTGTCCAACTCTTAATTTCCGATACCGATATCAACCGATATCAACCGATACCGATATATGCAGGATTCCCCCCCCCCCAATTTTTTTTATAATTTCAGGTAATTAACATTACATATCTCTTGTTGTGGAATTAACACAACATTATGCATACTTTTGACAATAAATAAAATCAGAATTTGTTCTTACTTGCTTGCCTGGGTAAATAAAGGTTATAGAAATGTTAAAAAAAAAAAAAAAAAAAAAAAAACGATACCGATATTTTCCGATATCACATTTTAATGCCGATATCGGCCGATAATATCGGTAGGCCGATAATATCGGACATCCTTACTTACTAGGTTTCAGACCAAGGGAGATAATATAGGCTTACTAGGTTTCAGACCAAGGGAGATAATATAGGCTTACTAGGTTTCAGACCAAGGAAGATAATATAGGCTTACTAGGTTTCAGACCAAGGAAGATAATATAGGCTTACTAGGTTTCAGACCAAGGGAGATAATATAGGCTTACTAGGTTTCAGACCAAGGGAGATAATATAGGCTTACTAGGTTTCAGACCAAGGAAGATAATATAGGCTTACTAGGTTTCAGACCAAGGGAGATAATATAGGCTTACTAGGTTTCAGACAAAGGGAGATAATATAGGCTTACTGGGTTTCAGACCAAGGAAGATAATATAGGCTTACTAGGTTTCAGACCAAGGGAGATAATATAGGCTTACTAGGTTTCAGACCAAGGGAGATAATATAGGCTTACTAGGTTTCAGACAAAGGGAGATAATATAGGCTTACTAGGTTTCAGACCAAGGAAGATAATATAGGCTTACTAGGTTTCAGACCAAGGGAGATAATATAGGCTTACTAGGTTTCAGGCAGCGTTACTCTGCTTCATCAACAGTAGTTTCAAATAAATCAGCAGCGCTATTCAACCTTGTACTATAAACCTGACGCTGTCTTTGGCAAAACTACACCTGGCTACTTAGCCTGTTTATCTAGTCGTGAGTGAGTGCTTATGTCCGTCGGACAGAGAGAGAGAGAGAGAGAGAGAGAGAGAGAGAGAGAGAGAGAGAGAGAGAGAGAGAGAGAGAGAGAGAGAGAGAGTTCATATGAGCTTGAATTCTGAAGGGTTAGGTTTAAAAACAGTGAGGTTAAGATAAGGTTTAAGGTAAGGATTAGGTTTATAAACAGTGAGGTTAAGATAAGGTTTAAGGTAAGGATTAGGTTTATAAACAGTGAGGTTAAGATAAGGTTTAAGGTAAGGATTAGGTTTATAAACTGAGGTTAAGATAAGGTTTAAGGTAAGGGTTCGGTTTATAAACAGTGAGGTTAAGGTAGAGTCTAAGGTAAGGGTTCGGTTTATAAACAGTGAGGTTAAGATAAGGTTTAAGGTAAGGATTAGGTTTATAAACAGTGAGGTTAAGATAAGGTTTAAGGTAAGGGTTCGGTTTATAAACAGTGAGGTTAAGGTAGAGTCTAAGGTAAGGGTTCGGTTTATAAACAGTGAGGTTAAGGTAGAGTCTAAGGTAAGGGTTAGGTTTATAAACAGTGAGGTAAAGGTACAGTAGAGTCTAAGGTAAGGGTTAGGTTTATAAACAGTGAGGTTAAGGTAGAGTCTAAGGTAAGGGTTCGGTTTATAAACAGTGAGGTTAAGGTACAGTAGAGTCTAAGGTAAGGGTTAGGTTTATAAACAGTGAGGTTAAGGTAGACTCTAAGGTAAGGATTAGGTTTATAAACCCTGACACACGGTAACAGTATCCAGGGACAGCGAACCTGTCCAGGAAAAACGTTCCTGTGTTATTCTTCTTCTGTGGTTTTCCCAAGTCTATTATTGGACTCTACACTGCCAACACTGAGAAGAAGTGGGGCCTCTGGGCAGCCCAGCTCCTCTGCCAATCATCCTCCCACAGACCCAGACATCATTCCTATAATCCTATAGATTCTAGGGCCATCTCTCCGTTTTGATTATTGGTGAGTCTTTCCGGCTGTTGATGATGTCATCAAAAGGACAAATCCTGGAGTTCTTCCACAGATCGAGCGACTGGGAGCGGTTTTACAGGTAGATTATCTGTGTCTAAACGTCTAACTTTCTGTTAAAAGCTCTCCTGTGTTATTGCTCCTCTCTGATCATTGGACTCTCATCTGCCAGTAGGAGAGATAGAGAGAGGGAGAGAGAGAGAGAGAGAGAGAGAGAGAGAGAGACTAGAGAGAGGGAGAGAGAAAGAGAGAAAGAAGGAGAGAAGGAGAAAGAGAAAGAGAGACGACACAACGCCAACAGCTCCTCTCTCTCTTCCTTTTCACCTCCCATCTTCTCTTATTTCCCTCTCCAGCTCCAGTTATATCCTTGCGTCTCCTCTCCGTTCGCCTCCTCTCCTCCTCTCTTGCCCTCTCCTCCCCCTTCCCCCCCCCCTCCTCGTCTCCCGTTTGCCTCCTCTCTTGCCCTCTCCTCCCCCCCCCCCCCTCCTCGTCTCCCGTTCGCCTCCTCTCCTGCCCTCTCCTCCCCTCCCCTCCCCCCTCCTCGTCTCTCGTCTCCCTCTTCCTCTGCCAAGGAGAAGAAGATGAGAACACACACACACACACGCACACACGCACACACACACACACAGTCCAACGCTAGCAAAGTGAGTGCCAGCATTCCTCCACCCATTCAGGGGAACCCGCTAACGAGGAACACAGAAGCACGGAGAAGAGAGGATAGAGAGAGAGAGAGAGAGGAGAGAGAGAGAGAGAGAGAGATGAGAGAGAGAGAGAGAGAGAGAGAGAGAGAGAGAGAGAGAGAGAGAGAGAGAGAGAGAGAGAGAGAGAGAGAGAGAGAGAGAGAGGAGAGAAAATACTCACCTCTAGGGAGACAGAGAGAGAGATAAAGAGGAAAGGAGAGGAATGGAAAGGAGAGGAGAGAATATACTCACCCCAAGGGAGGGAGAGAGAGAGAAGGGGGTGCAGCCAAAGTATGTATACATGTTTTTTTTTTTTTTTATATTAATATATATTTTGTTTTTAAGAATTGTAAAGGATCACAAGTGTGTTTTTGATTTGTTGTAAACAAAGACAGAAAATAAACTTCATTCATTCAATTAATAAACTGTATGCCTCACTGTCACTGTGTGGAAGAGACTGGGATCATTCTTTTGTGCAAGGCTCAAACATCAGGCTTGACTTAAAACATTACTTTCCTAACTTAGTGAAACTAAATGTAACAAATTAACACATAGATATAAATGTACTGAATGGTTATTTCTTATTTTATTAAAAAAAAAAAATAATCCGATTTCTTTTCTTTTTTACCGATACCCGATCCAGCTATTTTACTGATATCGGCGGCCGATACCAATATCGGAGCATCCCTACAATGTATTTGTTAAATTCCACCACCAGCACACCTGATTCCACTTAACTAGCCCTTTATTATTTTAATCAGGTGTGCTGGTGGTGGAATTTAACAAATACATGGAACGGCTGGGGGTGTCTCGAGGAGAGGTTTGGAAACCACTGGACTAGTCGAGCATACATTTGAGCCATCAAAGAAATGAAGCAAAACTGTGTTGAACTGGTTTATTTTTTAGAAAGAATATATATATAGTGGATTACTATTACGACTACTACCACTGCCAATACTACTGATACATCCCTATTGGCAAACTTTATATTAAAAAAAATATATATATTATATATATTTTTTTTTTTTTAATTCAGGTCTAGTCTAGGTAATTAATGGGAAACCCTGACCACTAAATGTATGCATGCGGAAGAATGACTTCTCTTGATAATTAAAAGCTAAGAGAAAATCATATAAAAGCAATATGACACACATGCACGCATACGCACAAACATACGCAAACCGCACACACCCACAGTATGAGAGTCTTAATGAAGAGGATTTGTAAGAGAGGATGGAGCTGAAATTAAATGTGCCTCTCAGCGGCATAGAGAGAGAGAGAATGTGTGTGTGTGTGTGAGAGAGAGAGAGAGAGAGAGAGAGAGAGAGAGAGAGAGAGAGAGAGAGAGAGAGAGAGAGAGAGAGAGA